>NC_134839.1:107868273-108171303 GCF_965363235.1 Mytilus galloprovincialis
GGGATAAATATCAATTTAACTCTAACAATATTCTTGTATGGGGACAAACATTAATTTAACTCTAACAGTATTCTTGTATGGGGATAAACATTAATTTAACTCTAACAATATTCTTGTATGGCCATTGGGGACAAAACATTAATTTAACTCTAACAATATTCTTGTATGGGGATAAACATTAATTTAACTCTAACAATATTCTTGTATGGCCATTGGGGACAAACATTAATTTAACTCTAACAATATTCTTGTATGGGGATAAACATCAATTTAACTCTAACAATATTCTTGTATGGAGACAAACATCAATTTAACTCTAACAATATTCTTGTATGGGGATAAACATTAATTTATCTCTAACAAAATTCTTGTATGGGGATAAACATCAATTTAACACTAACAATATTCTTGTATGGGGACAAACATTAATTTAACTCTAACAGTATTCTTGTATGGGGATAAACATTAATTTAACTCTAACAATATTCTTATATGGCCATTGGGGACAAAACATTAATTTAACTCTAACAATATTCTTGTATGGGGACAAACATTCATTTAACTCTAACAATATTCTTGTATGGCCATTGGGGACAAACATTAATTTAACTCTAACAATATTCTTGTATGGGGATAAACATCAATTTAAATCTAACAATATTCTTGTATGGGGACAAACATTAATTTAACTCTAACAATATTCTTGTATGGCCATTGGGGACAAACATTAATTTAACTCTAACAATATTCTTGTATGGGGACAAACATTAATTTAACTCTAACAATATTCTTGTATGGGGATAAACATCAATTTAACTCTAAAAATATTCTTGTATGGGGACAAACATCAATTGAACTCTAACAATATTCTTGTATGGAGACAAACATCAATTGAACTCTAACAATATTCTTGTATGGAGACAAACATCAATTTAACTCTAACAATATTCTTGTATGGAGACAATCATTAATTTAACTCTAACAATATTCTTGTATGGAGACAAACATCAATTTAACTCTAACAATATTCTTGTATGGAGACAAACATCAATTTAACTCTAACAATATTCTTGTATGGAGACAAACATTAATTTAACTCTAACAATATTCTTCTCTAACAATATTCTTGTATGGAGACAAACATCAATTGAACTCTAACAATATTCTTGTATGGAGATAAACATTAATTTAACTCTAACAATATTCTTGTATGGAGATAAACATTAATTTAACTCTAACAATATTCTTGTATGGGGACAAACATCAATTTAACTCTAACAGTATTCTTGTATGGGGATAAACATCAATTTAACTCTAACAATATTCTTGTATGAAGACAAACATCAATTTAACTCTAACAAACAATATTCTTGTATGGAGATAAACATCAATTTAACTCTAACAATATTCTTGTATGGAGACAAACATCAATTTAACTCTAACAATATTCTTGTATGGAGACAAACATCAATTTAACTCTAACAATATTCTTGTATGGAGATAAACATCAATTTAACTCTAACAATATTCTTGTATGGGGACAAACATTAATTTAACTCTAACAATATTCTTGTATGGGGACAAACATCAATTTAACTCTAACAGTATTCTTGTATGGCCATTGGGGACAAACATTAATTTAACTCTAACAATATTCTTGTATGGGGACAAACATCAATTTAACTCTAACAATATTCTTGTATGGGGATAAACATTAATTTAACTCTAACAATATTCTTGTATGGGGACAAACATCAATTTAATTCTAACAATATTCTTGTATGGGGACAAACATTAATTTAACTCTAACAATATTCTTGTATGGGGACAAACATCAATTTAACTCTAACAGTATTCTTGTATGGCCATTGGGGACAAACATTAATTTAACTCTAACAATATTCTTGTATGGGGACAAACATTAATTTAACTCTAACAATATTCTTGTATGGGGATAAACATTAATTCAACTCTAACAATATTCTTGTATGGGGACAAACATCAATTTAACTCTAACAATATTCTTGTATGGGGACAAACATCAATTTAATTCTAACAATATTCTTGTATGGGGACAAACATCAATTTAACTCTAACAGTATTCTTGTATGGGGACAAACATCAATTTAATTCTAACAATATTCTTGTATGGGGACAAACATTAATTTAACTGTAACAATAATTGATATCATTGCTGCAATAATACCACTATAATTGTGAAACACCCTGTCAATAATTATTAGTGCAATCCTCAAATAACAAACCTTAGCTACAGCTAATTCAAAATCTTCTTGTGTGACATGTACTCTTCTTTCTCTCAAAGCATACATTCCTGCTTCTGTGCACACTCCCTACAATATCAATTATGTATTTCATCAATTAACGTTTTAAGCATAGTTGTTTTTCATTTAGATTATTTCTATATCTACCGCAAATAAATGATTACAAAATCTTATAAATTGTAAAATAGAGGCATTTTGAATTTTACAAACCCTAAAGCTTTATCAATCTGTTTTTAAAAATACATCTGTACATGATTAAGTTTTTCGGAAGAAATGAAGTTAAGAAAATTAGATATTGTAAGAAACCTTTTCTTCATTAAGCTGTTGTAGACAATACATATAATATAAATTAAAGTAATTCCAGACGAGAGAATTAGATTTCTTGTGATGCAGACGACACTTTTCCTTGGAGTGTTTTGTTATTTTGAAAGAAAAGTAAGAAGATTTAAATGCTTCTGGAATTGTATTACTAATGGGCCTACTCTGAAAAGAGCTTAAATAGACATATGTAAAAAAATCTGTAAAATTAAGTAACTAAGTTAAATTCTATCATGAACATTTTCCATTAAGGTTGTTTTTAGTGGAAAAAAAAGATGTTTATCTATGAAATTCCAAACATGGACAGCTTTAAGATATATCCCATTTATGTGAATGTCAAATAAAAAAAGTCAACTTAATTTCTTCTATTCCAAGCATTTATCTGTGCAAATTTCTGCACATTTACTATGATTTCATAAAGTATACAAGAAATTTGAAAACATGTTCTGTAAAGGCAACATCAAAAGTTCAATGTACGATAAAAAACTTAATTCATATAGTTATTTCACTGACCTCCCTACTCCCTCTTACCTTAATTTGTGAAAAATTTATTGACCAATAAGGATATATATAAAATCAAGTCAATTCAACAAAATTTGCAGCAATTTTAACTCCCCACCCCCAAATTATTTGAATTAAGTTCTTTTATCCTTCATTGATTTTTTGATGTCATCCCTAAATAAAAAGTACATATACATGATTGCTTTGTACTAAATACCTACCCGTTGACATATACAAAGTCAAATTCTATGTGTTATCAAATGTCTATATGCTTGTAACAGATAGAGACATCAACTTTAAATTTTAAAATCAAATTTAATTTTATCTTTATAAGGCCTATTTTGTGAAGCCAAAAAAACAAGTGTTGAAAAGTTGTTAGAGTTCAAATAAAATTGTTTGTTTTCACATCTGATAATTATTTTAATGAAGATTTGAAATTTGATGGGTATTAAATTAAATGGTTTTATTGCATTATCCACTGATATCAAATGAATTATAATATACAAGAACTATGACTTCTCATAAAGACGGTGAAGCATTGAATTACTACTAGTTCTAGTTTAATAGAATGTTCATCAAAACTATGTTGAGTTGGAGAAATCAAAGTAGCGTTCTACAGAAATAAAGTTACTACTGTACTTTTCATATGTTTTAAATCAACATAAACTTCATCACATTAACTGGAAAATCAGGTAAAATGCAGACCATGAGCATGTCCTACATTAATATGTTCTATGCTTACCTTGACCTCAGCACCTGAAGCTCCAGGCATCATTTCTGCTATTTTTCTAAGATTAATTCCTCTAGTTAAATTCATTTTTCTAGAGTGAATTTTGAGGATATCTGCTCTGGCCTGAAATTTAAACAAGCATTTCATAATTGCATGTGGGTTTTTTAATACAAAGTATTCTTTTCCACATAAATCTTCTATAGCTTTAACAACTCTAGGATTCTGTGTTGAAATGATAATTTAACCAATCATTAAATAAAGGAATTTTAAAAAAAAACTCAAAAAATGTCCTTGTCACAGATGTGTATTTTGACATTTCGATTGAAGAACAAAAAATGCATATTAAACCAATGAGAAGCAAGTTACTTTGTGTATATATATCACTTTGGGAACCAGCTATTCAATGTAAGAATGAAGCAAGTTACGTTGTGTGTATATATCACTTTGGGAACCAGCTATTCATTGTAAGAATGAAGCAAGTTACGTTGTGTGTATATATCACTTTGGGAACCAGCTATTCAATGTAAGAATGAAGCAAGTTACGTTGTGTGTATATATCACTTTGGGAACCAGCTATTCAATGTAAGAATGAAGCAAGTTACGTTGTGTGTATATATCACTTTGGGAACCAGCTATTCAATGTAAGAATGAAGCAAGTTACGTTGTGTGTATATATCACTTTGGGAACCAGCTTTTCAATGTAAGAATGAAGCAAGTTACGTTGTGTGTATATATCACTTTGGGAACCAGCTATTCAATGTAAGAATGAAGCAAGTTACGTTGTGTGTATATATCACTTTGGGAACCAGCTTTTCAATGTAAGAATGAAGCAAGTTACGTTGTGTGTATATATCACTTTGGGAACCAGCTTTTCAATGTAAGAATGAAGCAAGTTACGTTGTGTGTATATATCACTTTGGGAACCAGCTATTCAATGTAAGAATAAAGCAAGTTACTTTGTGTGTATATATCACTTTGGGAACCAGCTATTCAATATAAGAATGAAGCAAGTTACGTTGTGTGTATATATCACTTTGGGAACCAGCTTTTCAATGTAAGATGAAATAATTTTGTTTTTGTTAAAAAGTTTTTCTTACTTCTTCGTTTGGTGGTGGAAATTCTATTTTTCTGTCAATTCTTCCAGGTCGTAATAAAGCAGAATCTAATATATCTATTCTGTTTGTTGCCATAATGACCTAAAAATGTAAATGCATTTTATTGAATCAATAACTACTGAAAAAGATAATACATTATTTTCAATTTAGATGTTATTCAGGTGTATTATAACTTGTCAATAAGTAAATGAATATTCAATTTGTTTTAAAACGCAGTTTTGAAATTCTTAGTACGTTATTCCTAACATTTTTATGCAAAATCATGAAAATTAACAAACAAGAGGCTCTCAAGAGCCTGAATCGCTCACCTGGTAAACAATGCCTTCGGCCATGTTTTTTGACGAAATAGAAAATAAAACATAAACTTTATTTTATACACCCTACTGATCATTCAAATGAAGTTTGGTTGAATTTGGTTGAGTAGTTTTAGAGGAGAAGATTTTTTAAAGTTAGCAAATATGATGAACAAATTGTGAAAAAATTGTCATTAAAGGACAATAACCCCTTAAGGGGTCAATTGACAATTTTGGTCATATTTAACTTATTTGTAGATCTTAGGGACGACATCAAAAGATCAATGTAAGATAAAAAACTTAATTCAAATAGTTTGGGGGTGGGGGGTTGAACTGATGCAAGATGTGGTTATTCGACATTGATTTTTACACATATCTTTATGGGTAAATCAATTTTTCCCAAATTAAGTTAAGAGGGGGGTTGGGGGGACAGTGAAAAAACTATGTGAATTAAGTTTTTTATCCTTCATTGAACTTTTGATGTCGTCCCTTACTTTGCTGATCATTTTTGCTGTTTACAGTTTATCTTTATCTATAATGATATTCAAGATAATGACCAAAAACTGCAAAATTTCCTTAAAATTACCAATTAAGTGGCAGCAACCCAACAATGGTTTGTTTGATTCGTCTAAAAATTTCAGGGCTGATAGATCTTGACCTAATGAACATTTTTACCCCCATGTCAGATTTGCTCTAAATGCTTTCGTTGTTGAGATATAAGCCAAAAAACTGCATTTGACCCCTATGTTCTATTTAAAGTAAGGGCGGCCATGTTTTTTGACGGATCAAAAATTGAAGCACACATTTTGTGCAGGATAATCTAAGGAACTATCATGCTAAGTTTCATCCAAATCCATTCAGTAGTTTCAGAGGAGAAGATTTTTTAAAGTTAGCAAATATGATGAACAAATTGTGAAAAATTGTCATTAAAGGACATTTACCCCTTAAGGGGTCAATTGACAATTTTGGTCATATTAACCTATTTGTAGATCTTACTTTGCTGATCATTTTTGCTGTTTACAGTTTATCTTTATCTATAATGATATTCAAGATAATGACCAAAAACTGCAAAATTTCCTTAAAATTACCAATTAAGTGGCAGCAACCCAACAATAGTTTGTTTGATTCGTCTGAAAATTTCAGGGCTGATAGACCTTGACCTAATGAACATTTTTACCCCATGTCAGATTTGCTCTAAATGCTTTCGTTTTTGAGATATAAGCCAAAAACTGCATTTGACCCTATGTTCTATTTAAAGTAAGGGCGGCCATGTTTTTTGACGGATCAAAAATCGAAGCACACACTTTGTGCAGGATAATCTAAGGAACTATCATGCTAAGTTTCATCCAAATCCATTCAGTAGTTTCAGAGGAGAAGATTTTTTAAAGTTGGCAAATATGATGAACAAATTGTGAAAAATTGTCATTAAAGGACATTTACCCCTTAAGGGGTCAATTGACAATTTTGGTCATATTAACCTATTTGTAGATCTTACTTTGCTGATCATTTTTGCTGTTTACAGTTTATCTTCATCTATAATAATATTCAAGATAATGACCAAAAACTGCAAAATTTCCTTAAAATTACCAATTAAGTGGCAGCAACCCAACAATGGTTTGTTTGATTCATCTGAAAATTTCTGGGCTGATAGATCTTGACCTAATGAACATTTTTACCCCATGTCAGATTTGCTCTAAATGCTTCCGTTTTTGAGATATAAGCCAAAAACTGCATTTGACCCCTATGTTCTATTTTAAGTAACGGCGGCCATGTTTTTTGACGGATCAAAAATCGAAGCACACACATTGTGCAGGATAATCTAAGGAACAATCATTTTAAGTTTCATTCAAATCCATTCAGTAGTTTCAGAGGAGAAGATGTTTGAAAAATTGTTAACGACGACGACGACGACGACGACGACGACGGACGCCAAGTGATGAGAAAAGCTCACATGGCCTTTTAGGCCAGGTGAGCTAAAAATTACCTCCAGTAAAGCTGACCTATCCAAGTAACATGACTCTGTGTGTACTGTATGTATAATATATGAATAAACAAACAGAAAATAATAATAATACTTTTAAGTCAATCAAAAAGCTTCTATAAAGTATATACTCATTCTCAATTTTACTCATATTTTTTTTTGCAAAATGGATTTTACAAATATTTACCACAGTCATGAAAGAAAACTGATGGACATCAGCCAAAATAATAATGTGCCCTTTGTAGTGACAGATCCCTACCCAATCAATTTCTAGCTTGAAAAAAAGAGAGTATGTGTACAAAACAGGATTTATTTAATTACCTTAATATTTTGTTTTGGTTCAAATCCATCTAACTGATTCAATAATTCTAACATAGTTCTCTGTACTTCACTGTCTCCTGCAAGATATCAAGCAAATATGTTGTAATACTTTGGTATAAATGTGATATTAAAAAAAGTAACTCTGACTGTCCGTAAATATCATACAGGTTATTCTAGGAAAGCACCTTGAAAAAGTGTATCTATATATCATTCTTTCAAGTTTTGTCTAATGAAATTGAGAAATAATCGAGAAATTGAAAATATTCAAATAATACCATGGAATAATAACAGAACAACAGCTTAGCTGCAATTCCGTAAAAGTGTAAATTGGTAAGTCTTATTAAGCCATATAAGTTGTTATTTCACATTTTACAGATTTATCTATAAAGGGAGATAATAGTCTACAAATCCTAAAAATGTGCAAAATATTCAAATGTAAGTTTTATATTACTTTGTGTACTTATTTAAAGGACTCATTGATGACCTCCGTGCAACTTTAAATCTGTTTTGGTAGATACTCTTAGTTTTATGTATTTATTGTCTTAAAATGTATAACAAACAAAACAACATCAATTAAATGTATGAACTGTGAACTTACCGCCAGATCCTCCCTCCAGACGTGATGATCCAATGGAATCAATTTCATCCATGAAAATAATTGAAGGAGCATGCTCTCTACAACATCAGATATTAACAGTTAAACACTTATCACAGATTAGTTGAGGAAGATTTTTTTTTAATTAAGAAGTTAATTTTTGAATTTTCATTTGCTATCCAGTTCATTTTTTTATCAATTTTTCCAAAGTGTTAAGGTTTAAGCCATGATGACTACATTCATTGTTAAATGTTTTTTTAATGAATATCTTCCTTTTTTCAAGGCATGTTTTCTATACTACAAAAAATCATTGCAGTAACGTTTAAAAATATCATTCATCTTTTCATAGAAAAAATCTGACATCAATTTATATTTTTTTACATTTTGTCTGACAAAAATGTTTTCCTTTAGACTTTCTATTCTTAAAATTTAATCTTCACATATTACATAATACATTATATTTTATTCCTACCTTGCCATAACAAATAACTCTCTAACCATTCTGGACCCCTCACCAATAAACTTTTGGACCAATTCCGACCCTGAGACTCTGATGAAGGTACATTCTGTATGATGGGCTACAGCCCTAGCCAGTAAAGTCTTTCCTGTGCCAGGTGGTCCATATAAAAGGACACCCTTAAATACAAAATAGACCATGAATAAAAATGTGATATATAAACATTCTATGGCAGTCTACAACTCTAGCTATTCCCTTTCTATTGGTCAAATAAAAACTCAGTCTAAAATAAAATGTATAATGGCTTGTCATAATAAACTTACTTAACAATTTTATCCACTTGGATTGTAAAGGTATGGTTTATTGAAATAACTGTGTATATTATATTTAACAACCATCTAAAAACACCTTTTAGGTCATAATTACAGGTCATATTTCATATCTTTCAGCTTATATTGTTTTGTGCCTTTAATTTTTTATGTTTTTATCTTATAAATATGGAGGTTTATTTGAAGGGCTCTATATTTGCATTGTTCTTTTTTCTTTTCAATCTGATTTGTATCTTTGTGACTACTCCTGCTATCATACCTTTGGCTGTGCTATTCCTAATGCCTCAAATAGTTCTGGATGCTTTACGGGCAATTCTATAACTTCTTTGATCTCTTTAATCTGTTTATCTAATCCTCCAACCATCTCATATGTAGAATCTGGGACTTTCTCTACCATCATCAAACTGACTAATGGATCCACCTATAAATAAAGGAGTTATAATTAAGAAATAATTCATGGGGGCTTGAATATATCGTGATTTTACCACGGGTTGGCCCTTTATGACAAATATTTTACCCCTGAGCGATAGCGAGGGGTAAAATATCGGCATAAAGGGACAACCCGTGGTAAAATCTAGATATATTCAAGCCCCCATGAATTATTTCGATTCTGATAGGACACATATGGCAATTCTTTTGGATCGAAGCGCTCTAGGTGTAGGCAAATATTTGCCGTTCCCATAAATAAACGCACTAATAAACTAGCGTAAAAGAACGGAGCAAACTGCATTAGTGACATGCTTAAACTATTTAAAATAATGTATTTAGACAGTTTTGGATGAATTTGAATGATAATTTATTTATATGTCTTATATGATGTACAATAAAGGGCTTTTGCCACATTTTAGCATCATTTGTGTATGTTTCCTTGTGATGATTTTCGGATTCACAATCGTGTATTTTCCCGTAAAATGCTTACATTCTAACTTCATTGTTCTATGACGTCGGGTATCTCATTCATAAAAAAGCATATGAGGTCCTAACAGTGGTTCCTGTTTATATCATGTAGATTTCATTTAAAAACAAATTAAACAATTTGGCAAGCCTTGCCATTCTTTCTATTTCTAAAGCTCGTCAAATAAGTTATATTTTTTCAGTCACTGTACAAATCTTGTGGAATGTGATGGCAGACATCATTTAAACAAAAGTCATATGTTTTATGTACTATCAGTACATCTTATTTGTGTATGTATTCTTGGAGAAGTTTTCAGTCACAATAAAAAAATATTTATGTACGAAATCCAAAAATTATTATCCAGTGACTTTAGCCTAAAAGGACATTGATAGTGTAATATTAAGTGAAGACTAACCTTATTAGGTAATATTAAATGAAGACTATCCTTATTAGGTAATATTAAGTGAAGACTAACCTTATTAGGTAATATTTTGTGAAGAGCATAACTATCATTTCTGAGGGCCACTCTACAGTTTGGTGTTATATCATTGATATCAATGTTTTTGTCTAAGTCTACTACAAACTTTCCTTCTGGATGCACCTGAAAAAAGAGTGTATAAATGGCACTGTTTACTTTTGAATGCCCATGTAATAAATTGCAATGGATTTCATTGCTTATATATCCATTGCTAAATGGACTTATACAAGCTTCTACCTTCAAAAAATTACAATGTAAACATGTATGACTAATTAAACAAAATTTTCTTTGTTTTGTGAGTACTCAAACTTCTTTGAGCATCTTTTAAGTTGTACTTGATAAGAGCAGATGGTCTTTCCTGAGCAATCTGAAATTTTACCACATTGGTTTGTTCTATATACCACCCTGAATGACAAAGATCTTATTTCAGTACAGAAATACAACCTAATACGCTTACGATTTGTTCTATACAGTGTGCTTATGACGGTTATATCATTTGAAGTTAAGGCAAGTCACAATTGTGCACAACTATGTTGTTCTAAACCATTTAGTGTATATGGTTGACGGTTATATTATTTGAACTCAAAGCAAACCAAAACTATGCAGGATTATTCTGTCCATAACCATTAAAGTGTATTAGGTTGCATTTCTATACTGAAATAAGTTCTTTGTCATACAGGGTGGTCTATTATGTGAGTGCTTGCACATGTTTTTCATGAATGACTGCATTGTTATCTCTTAATAACTTATTTAGCATGTTTAGGTGATTTTGGTTTGTTGGTTACTGCCTCACAGCTAAACACATGTATGTCATTGACAAATTATAGGTGTGAGAAACCTGTTCATCACAAAAAACAATTATCACCAATTTGTCAGTTTAATGACAATTCTTTGCTTTTTAATTTGTTGCATGTTAACTTTTCGAAAGGACAAATGTTCTTTACTACTTTTTTGAAGCCTAGTTTACTACTGTGACACCTTGTACATTAAAACCATATTGGCTCTTATCTTGATTTTGATCGTTTGTCATAAAAGTTGTTACTGTCATTGTATTATGTAGATACATGTAATATCACCAGACATATGTTGAGATATATCAATATTTTATACCTTAACTAACACTTTTTTCTTGTCCATTGCTTTAACTACTTCACCAACATAGGATCCTTGCTCTTGTAGAAGTTGTAATTCTTCTCTCAACATTCGAACTACAGTAAAAAAATTAGAGCCATTTGAATTTCAAATCATTTGATAACATTCATTGAAATTGTGAAATCAATTTACATGTACCTTATTACAAATCTTTTTAATTTCTGTTAATAAAACAGGAAAAATTTTGATATATAGGTCACCTTTAATAAGAGACTGTATTATGTCCTTAAATCTGTTTTTTTTTTTTTGTAATTCTAATATCTTTTTTCCCTCGAGCAACAGCAACAGCTTAACGGTAGTGGTAATAAAACATAATAAGCAACAGCTTAACGGTAGTGGTAATAAAACAAAATAAGCAACAGCTTAACTGTAGTGGTAATAAAACCAAATAGACTGTAGAGATGGTTTAATTTGGCACAGTAGTTAAAGTAAACGCAGGTCCTCCTATTGTAGTCTTACAATAGTTACTTAAGGGGGTACCCATCACTATACCCAAAAAAAAATCTGTCGTTTAATCTTTCTTAATTTTTTTTTCATTGATAAACTAGAGATAGGCCAACCTAAACATCTTGTAAATATTTTAAAAGACCCCTTATCATTATTTAAATAAGTTCTCTAAAGTTGTGACTTTTTGAAATTGTTTTTAAACTATTTTTCCATTAGACTTTCTGATCTATAGTAATCCCCTATGTTCTAATTTTAGCCATGGCAGTCATGTTGGTTGGATGACAGGGTCATCAGATACATTTTTCAATTTGTGGCTAAGTTTAATTCTATTTGGCCTAGTAAATCAAGACGAGGAGATTTTAGGAAAAAATCACAACAAGAGGCTGTCACAACGACAGCAAACCGGATTAATTAACATTTATTTGTGTCCTGGCAATATCACAAGAACCATAACGGATGAACAGTGAAGTGAAAATCGTAAATATCAAATTTGACCTCCATTTTGTGATCAGTATCAACATATCAAAATTCGAAAAGCTTAGGCTGAATGGTTCATGAGTAAATGCAACCACATGAATGGAAACACCATTCCTCAATCTTTCAAGAACCATAACTCCTGAACAGTAAAAGTCAAAATTGACATTGTTGACCTTGACCTCCATTTTGTCATCAGTAACAACATATTAAAATTTGAAAAGCTTTGGTTGAACAGTTCATGAGTAAATGCGTGGACACGACTGGAAACACCATTTTTCAATCTTTCAAGAACAATACAGTAACTCCTGAACGGTAAAAGTCAAAATCGTCATTATTGAACTTGACCTCCCATTTTGTCATCTCTATCTATAATAATATTTCAAAAAGTAGCCAAAAACTGCAAAATTTCCTTAAAATTATCAATTCAGGGGCAGCAACCCAACAACCTGTTACCCGATTCGTCTGAATATTTCACAGGGAATAAATCTCAACCTAATAGCTCATGTCAGATTTGCTCTATTTAAAATGCTTTAATCTCTGTGTTTTACCCCTATGTTCTATTTTTAGCCATGTTGGTTAGTTGGCAGGGTCATCAGACACATTTTTAAAACAAGATACCCTAATGATGATTGTGGCTAAATATATTTAAGTTTGGCCCAGTAGTTTCAGAGAATATTTTTGTAAATGGTGATGGTCGGCCGAGACGGACAATGGACAACAAGTGAAGACAAAAGCTCTGTATCCGTATTTGTCAAATTGTAGAATTTAAGATAATCTTGTTTGAAAATATAAGAGAAAGAATATTTTTTTTGTAGTTTTGCCCCCCGTTTGATAATATTATATTGATGTAAGAATATTGTACATGTATAGAAATATATCGAAGTTTGATAAATGTATCATTTTCACTATTGATTATTTATTCACCCTACCAATGCTGAGGGAGAAGAGACAAAAGATTTGACGGTCGTATTTATTTATTCCTCTGTGTATTTACTAGCTTTGTTAGATTATTCGTATTTGCTGGCTTTATAACTATTCAAAACATAGCAAAAAGCAGAAATTACAACATTTGTGGCAGCGGTGGGACTTTGTACTTGATCTGAGTTTTGTGGTAATAATAATAGTAATAAGAATTGTGTATAGGTTTCATATTGTTTGGTTGGGGCAAACGTTAGTTAAAGAACAGACGCTAAACATTTTGCAACTTTTCCATAAAGGGACATAACTCAAGAATGGTTAAAGGGATGCCACAAAAATTCAAACTTGATCTGTGTTCTGTGGTAATAAGCATTGTGTATAAGTTTCATAACATTTGGTGGAGGAACTAGAGGCTCTCAAGAGCCTGTGTCGCTCACCTTGGTCTATGTGCATATTAAACAATGGACACAGGTAAATTCATGACCAAATTGTGTTTTGATGATCATGATGTGTTTGTAGATCTTACTTTACTGGACATTCTACTTGCTATAATTATCTCTATCTATAATGAACTTGGCCAAGTAATTACAGTGGAAAATATATTCTAAAAATTTACAAAAACTTACAAAAATTTATGAAAATTGTTAAAAAATGACTATAAAGGGCAACAACTCCTTAATGGGTCAACTGACAATTTTGGTCATGTTGACTTATTTGTAGATCTTACCTTGCTGAACATTATTGCTGTTTACAGTTTATCTCTATCTATTATAATATTCAAGATAATAACCAAAAACTGCAAAATTTCCTTAAAATTACTCGTTCTGGGGCAGCAACCCAACAACAGGTTGTCTGTTTTGTCTGAAAATTTCAGGGCAGATAGATCTTGACCTGATAAACAATTTATCTCCGTCAGATTTGCTCTAAATGCTTTGGTTTCAGAGATATAAGCCAAAATCTACATTTCGCCCCTATGTACTATTTTTAGCAATGGTGGCCATCTTGGTTGGTTGGCAGGGTCACACCACACATTTTTAAAACTAGATACCCAAATGATGATTGTGGCCAAGTTTGGTTAAATTTGGCCCAGTAGTTTCAGAGGAGAAGATTTTCTAAAAGAATACTAAAATTTTAGAAAAATGGTTAAAAATTGACTGTAAAGGGCAATAACTCCTTTAGTCCTTAATGGGTCAACTGACAATTTTGGTCATGTTGACTTATTTGTAGATCTTACTTTGCTGAACATTATTGCTGTTTACAGTTTATCTCTATCTATAATAATAGTCAAGATAATAACCAACAAGAGGCTGTCACAACGACAGCAAACCGGATTTATTCACATTTATTTGTGTCCTCCGAATATCACAAGAACCATAACTGATGAACAGTGAAAGTCAAAATCAACATTATTGAACTTGACCTCCATTTTGTCATCAGTAACAACATATTAAAATTTGAAAAGCTTTGGTTGAACAGTTCATGAGTAAATGCACGGACACGACTGGAAAAGCCATTTTTCAATCTTTCAAGAACCATAACTCCTGAACGGTAAAAGTCAAAATCGTCATTATTGAACTTGACCTCCATTTTGTCATCAGTAACAACATATTAAAATTTGGGAAGCTTTGGTTGAACAGTTCATGCGTAAATGCACGGACACGACTGGAAATGCCATTTTTCAATCTTTCAAGAACCATAACTCCTGAACGGTAAAAGTCAAAAATGTCATTATTGAACTTGACCTCCATTTTGTCATCAGTAACAACATATTAAAATTTGAAAAGCTTTGGTTGAACAGTTCATGAGTAAATGCACGGACATGACTGGAAAAGCCATTTTTCAATCTTTCAAGAACCCTAACTCCTGAACAGTAAAAGTCAAAATCGTCATTATTGAACTTGACCTTCATTTTGTTGTCAGTAACAACATATTAAGATTTTAAAAGCTTTGATTGAACGGTTCATGAGTAAATGCATGGACAACATTTGGTTGCCGCCTGCCCGGCCGCCCGCCGTACATCCCCAAATCAATAACCGACATTTTTGTCACAAAAATCCGGTTAAAAACAGTAAAATTTCGTTAAAACTACCAATTTAGGGGCAGCAACCCAACAACGGGTTGTCCGATTCATCTGAAAATTTCAGGGCAGATAGATCTTGACCTGATAAACAATTTTACCCCATGTCAGATTTGCTCTAAATGCTTTGGTTTTTGAGTTATAAGCCAAAAACTGCATTTTACCCCTATGTTCTATTTTTAGACGTGGTGGCCAGGTGAGCTAAAAATTAAGTTAGAGAACGGAAACCAATTTTGGGACATACATTTGTACAGATGGACAAGGGTCAAACTTTTAAAAAGCCTCCTCCGTTACTGCAGGGGCATAAAAATCTAAATGCACAATTAAATCCAGCATATCATAGATTACCTTTTGCATTTAATTCATTTCTTTGGGCCTCTAATCTTCTTAAATTCTGTGTCTTTTCTGTATTTACTAACTGTGAAGAATAATACTTCATTTGTATCTAATCAAATACATCCTAATTTAATAGCTGATTATGTGGTATGGGCTTTTGTTGAAGGCTGTACGGTGATCTATGATTGTTAATTTCTGCTTCATTTGGTCTCTTATGGAGAGTTGTCTCATTGGCAATCATACCACATCGTCTTTTTTATATATATATAAGTTACATAAAATTGTATATGTAAGAGCTATATTATAAGAAATAGAGATGAATTATTGTTAAAACTTTAATTTGTCATCTATGGCTTTTTGGAACAACATCTACATGTGTACACTTCAAGTAGTGATTGAATATAACTAGAGCAAACTTAAACATGTGCTATTATCATGATTATCTGTATTATCTGTATTATCATGATTATTCAAATGATATCAAACAACTTAAAAAAACATGTACATGTATTACTCATTTAACTGTTGAATTTTATGTGTAATACTGTTAAAATAATATACATTTTCGTCACATTCAGTTTTCACTTGTATTAAGAATAAAATATGCTTCAATTAAACAATATAATGAATATCAATAGTCAATACTTTTGTCTTTTAGTGACTACATTTGTTACCTGTAAATCTTCAATTTTACTGATGTAATACTGTTTGATTCCTTCATGGTTTACTGTACTGTCATCAACTTCCATTTTCTGCATCAAAATCACAGATTTTAAAGAAAGTTATATACTGTCAGACTGTAGAAACATTAATTTTCGTGGAGTTAAAATTTCATGGGGATTTAATTTCGTGGTTTCCTTAAGTGTAAGTGGTATTATATGGAGGTTAAATTTTCGTTGGGGTTTTATTTTTGTGGATATATTCTTTCCACGAAATAAAAGAAATTAAATCCTCAACGAAAATTTCTGCTTTTACAGTAGTTGTTACACATATCATGCATACAATACAGGCCAAAAATAAATGTATTATCATAGTACAAAATAAAGTCCTTCATTCTAATCTTGGGCCTAAGACCTGATTTTTTCATGTACATGATGTAAAGAATTTTAGAAATTAAACATGTTAACCAGTAACGAGCTAGAGGAACATATTTCTCATTTACTAAATAGCTTTGCTGAGCACAGCTGGATACGACCTTAGAGGTCCAACCCTGAATAGTTAGGGCAAAAATGGACACAATATTCGTGCTTGAAACAGGTACAAATGTATAAATTTGGATTATAATCAAATATTTGACACAAAAAGGTTTCTGACACAGAATAACTATAGTCAAAGAACTTAGAATTGGTTATTATATATGTTTTGAATTTATATTCAATTGTTTGCTATTGTGCAATACACTATGCTGTTGTCAATTGACCCCTCAAAAAAATATTAAAAGAAATGTTCTGAAATCCAAATGAGAATTTTTTTTAATATAATACCACATCTATCGATAGAGCGAGTTAATTTTTCTCGACGTATCGTTGTATTTTGATTCAGTATTGACGGAAGTTACTTACGGAAGGGAGACAACGCGAAGCTATAATATGGAAGACTCCATTTCGGCTGAAGGGGTGTTCTAGTTACACCTTTACGTCGTGGACTATATTTATCTTAATTTAAATGATACATATGATTTAAAATTATGCAACAACAATAACCCTCAATAGCAGACAGACATAGAAAGGATCTCAAGAGTATCAAATTAATCAATGGAGTTGGGAATCCAGAGAAACCATTCAATCTGATACCCCTTGAAGTCAAGAAAACTATACGCATGAGCATAATTACCTAAACAAACCCTATACTTGTAATTTGTAGCAAGGACATATATTAAATGTTAATTAAACGACCTAGGTGGTTCTCCATTTCTTTATGGAAGTACATGTACAATATCAAATATCAGTTTCAGAACGGTGACATATAAGAAAAATTCCAATTTAGTTTTTATATGACAAAAATAGATTTATCGGAATTCAGAGAACTCTGCATTTTATCAAAACTGGGGAATTCCCTCCGACGCGTTTCTAAATTTATAAAAACACTAAATATAAATACTGCTTAATGTTGTTATAAAAACGCATATAAATCAAGGGAAATATATATGGAAACATGAAGATTATGAGAAGAACATTCAAAGAAAGTTGTCTAAATTAAATCCTTTTGTTTGTTTTTATCTTTTAAAGCAAGACAATCTTAAGAATTTGAGATGTTCCTTTATGTTTAGAATAAAACGGTTGACGTGAGGGCATGGACCTGAGTCAATGGTAAAAGTCTACAGATTGCTTGAAAGCAATCGTATCCCAAAAATTTGTAAGGGTTCCAGTGTCTCGCCTACTTTTGCTGTAATCACAGGCTCAACAAAAATGAGGAAAAAAGTCAATAAAAATATTCCTCTTGATACTATCTTTTGGTTGTAAAAATAAAGCTTCTGTCCAAGTTTGGTAAAATCCCAGGATAATTTATGAATCTTATAAATGTTTAAAAACTTAACTGCAGACTGAATGAAATGATAACTGGAAATTTCCTGGCAGAAAATCTAAGTCATGTAACAGTAAAATACAGAAAAAATGAATTTATTATTTTTTAAAATTTTCTTCTAGATACTAGCTTTTGACCATAAACAAGCTTCTGTCCAAGTTTAGTACAAATCCAAAATAGTATAAAAAAGTTATTAAAATTTTAAAAACTTTAACCAGAGTGAATGTGTTGTTTTCTGGCAGAAAATCTAAATCCATTTAAAAGTAAAATATGGAAAAAATGGAAATATTAATTTTTTTACAAAATTTACTTCTGCATGCTACATGTATCTTACAATCTGACATAAACAAGCTTCTGTCCAAGTTTGGTAGAAATCCAGGATACTATAAGAAAGTTATTAAAATTTCAAAAACTTTAACCACAGAGTGAATATTTGAGAACGCCACTGCCGCCGGCTGCGGCATGTAGCATTGCTATGTCTCGCTTTTTCGACTAAAGTGAAGGCTCGACAAAAAATGAACTAGTAAATCTGTTTCATGATTTACAGTCCAGTGATATTGTTAGCATTTTTCAAAAACTATTGGGAAAATATGAGTCATTTTTATCAAATTTGGAAATTTAGAATAAACCATGAATTTGACTGAAACTTCAATTTGCAGACCCCCTTTCAAGAGTCAAACCCTGCTTTGAAATAGGACCCCTTATTGTCAGTGGTGATACATAAATGGACCCTCAAATCTACACATATAATCATTTTAGGCATGGAAAATGTATAAATGAGTCTGTATTCTGTTTGCATTCATGCACAAATACTACTGAGACTGCACTATTTGGGAAAAAAGTTGTCTTTTTGGGAATAATTTAAAGCCATTTTTTTTTCAAATTGGGATTTTTCTCCAGGGGAAAAAGCCTTTATTCTCCAGTAATTTAAGGCAAACAATATCACTGCAGTCGTACATCATTGTTTTAATTAATTTCAAGCTGAATATTTTATCAAAACAAAACGTTTGTTTTTATTATTAATCCATCAAAAGACAAGTATCACAATAATAAGTGATCCGAATTATTTTGTCATTGAACAATTAATGATCCTAAACAAGCCATAAACTTTTCAATATTTCCATGTTTCCATAAATTTCAAGAATATATACAATGATATACCATAGTCAGATAGTAATATCTGAATACGTTTATTCAATTTTAATGCCCTGAATATTAATATTTTTTTGTAGGGCGAACAAACTATGTGGGCGAAAGAACTCAGGGCGAACATGTTATTAGGACTAACTCACTGTGGCCGTGGGCTAACTGACACCAACTCGCCCTATTTGTGATTTTACAAATAAGTTGGTCGAGTTGGTAAACCAGTTTAGGTTTTTTTTTCAAAAGTGGGTTGAATTGGTGAAAAAGTGGGGCAATTAGCAGTCTTCACGCTGAGTGGCAGCCCAGGCTGGTAAAATTGCTCTCGGGCCTGTAAAAATCATATCTACAGACCAACAGAATCTAACTAAAAAATTTCAAAAATTGAGCTCCGGGCCTGTAGATTTTGCAGTTCATCGTGAAGACTGAATTAGCCTAGGTGTGGTGCAATTTGGCAGTGGGGATATTTGTCCTGCTTCCATTGATAATTGAGTTGAGGTCATGAAAGATTTACCCAGCAATCAATGTAGTTATAATCAGAATAAGCAATTTTTAGAGCTGGCTTGTTGTTCCAACAGTCTGAAAATATTTGGAACAACTGCAAATTCATACATAAATTAAAACCTTTTGTTTAGAATATTGTGTATAACATAATTTATACCACATAAAATAAAGCTGAAAGTGGAAAGCCTGAAGGGAAATCTTTTAGCTCAGTTGGTAGGGGTGCTTACTGACAAGGGTCAATGTCTACCAATGTCTGGTGAAGACAAAGTTATGAGAGGGAAAACATGCTTTCCTTATATTTTTGAAAAATTGTTCGATAATTTGTCGTTAGTCGGTATTTACCTGATCCATTTTCGCTGAGTAGTTATAGATCTTGGTTGATTTGCTCTTCATAACAACTATTAAATACGGCGTCTAAAAGCGTTTAACTGATCTACACATAAATCAATGACGTATTTAACACAGACACTTGTAATTTGAGATACTTTGAAGTACTTTAAAGTCTTTAACTTAGGAGAGGTGGGTTAAAAGTATGGTATCCAATTTTTAAATAAGCCAGATAATTCTGATTGCCAAGAGAACAAATTAGTGTTTCCCAATTTCTTGAAATGTCATTGTTGGGGAGGAACAGCTTTGTTCGATCATGTATACCTGTTTTGATAGGGATTTGCATGGGTATAGCCCTGAACATGATGGTGGCACCATTTCTTGATGATCTGTGTGATCCCATAGATACAAAGGATACAGAAAATTTAATTAAATTACGAGAAACAAAGATGGTCCATGAGTTAGATACTAAAAACAAGGAACAAGAACCAGGAAAAGGTGAAGTGAATGACCAAGAGACTGAATCAGATGGGAATGATTTCTACATTCATGAGCAAAAATATCAGCGTGAAGAAATAAAAGATGGTAAAAAATTTGTTCGACCAAGATTTGCCTCAACTGAACTTGGTATAAGAGAAAAGCTGTTTGTTGGAGTACTCTCCACTCCTCACACAGTCAATTCATTTGGAATGGCACTGAACAAAACATTTGCACATTATGTCACTAAAACAGTTTTCTTTACAAATGGTAAAAGTGGAATGCCTCCCCCTGGGATGCAAGTCATTAGTTTTCCTGATCAGGACAATAAGAAACTTCCAATACATGCACTTAAATACATAAAGGAACATTATGCAAGTACATTTGATTATTACTTGTTCATCACTGATCGTACTTATATAAGAGGAGAAAAACTTTATGAACTTGTTGGTCACATCAGTATCAGTGAAGAGGTACATATGGGAGCCATATTGCATAGAGGTGACCAAGGAGACACGTGTACACTTGATGGTGGTATTATTCTTTCACAGGTAAATGTACATGCAATTAGTCAACGTTAGTTAAGACACTTCTTTAAAAATTCTTTTGACATTAAATCAAACATACATGTACATGTAAATGTAACTTTAGATTAAACTTGAGCAAAATAGCAATTAAGGACAACCAAAAAGAGTTTATTCAAATTCAAATATTTTATTGGACAAAGCACATATGATACAATGCGTATTCCAAGATACAAACACATTAAACATGACAATTTATGCAAATACAACATAAAGAAACATTTCAAGTACTAATACATGTAAATTATTAACAAAGATTTGTTTCTGCCTAACAGAAGTTCCCCTGGAAACTTTGTTTAAACAATGTCCTTATACATGTTATACCTGCACCTGTAGGAACAAATATTCTATAATTTTCCAAAGGAAATAATGTTACAGAATATTATGAAGGAACCAGATAAAAGGAACTCCTTTTTCGTGACAACATTCAAGCATTGTTTTTTACAATCTGTTGAACATTTCTTATCCAGATGGACCAATGCCTAAAGTAACAAAATGTTAGTTACAAATATTATCATGATTGTTATCTTGTACTTAACTTGCTTTCATCTAGGACATGCTTTTGGTTTTTTTTATCTATTTATACAATAAACTATTTTCATTTACTGTAACTAACTTATGACTCTGGAGAATAATGTAAAGTATTCATTTCTTAACAATGATTAATTAACTGTTTTCAATGATTTTGCTACATTCAAAGAAAATTTAAACATGTTTAGTAGTTTGGTGTGATATCAATTTTCATTGAATTAGTACAGATTTTTGTTAAGTGGCCAGCTGATGTCTGGTTGCAAGATTTTTTTGCGGTTTTGAAGATCCCTTGGTGGCCTTGGGCTGTTTTCTTGTCACTTAGAACCATTCCGTTTCCATTTCCAATTTGATAAACACTTATTTTTTTCCCAAGTTGCGTCAACTATAAGCTTTTTTTAAAACTTATTTTACTTGCTCATACTTGACCATGTTGACTGTGTACCAGAATAGCCTACCACAGAGAACGAAACTTGTTGAAAAAGCACATTGTACATATATGTTCATGTATATTTGTACAAAATACAATGAATTTGTAAAATACTTGGAATAGTTAGTGATTTTGTAAAATCACTACAAAATCACTAACAGTCTATTACATGTGATTACAGTATTTGAAATGCATTTTCCTAATACATGTAATACAAATAAACCAATGATTTTGAAATATATTTTTAAATAAATACATGAAATACAATGAAATAGTACAATGTACTAGTCAAAACTATTAATATGAACATGATGAATAATAGGCATTTAAACTTATACTACTGTATGATATTTCAGAACATTCACAAATGGTAGAGTTTAGATATTCTAAATGCTTGTTGAAAAGATATGAAACTTTCTTTTGAGATGCACAGCTGTCTGACTCAAAAGCAGAGCATCAGTGCACATGGGTTTATTGGGCTGGTTCTAGTACATGCCCCTAAAACATATTGCCATGTTTAATTTGGTAACAAGACTATGTCCTGTATGTTGTACATGTCCTCAAGCATAATATTTGACATCTTCATCTTACATATATCTGATGAATACCAGGGTTTTTTTTACAATTTTTTTACATTTCCACATTGAAGAACTTCATACCTACATTAAACAAATGTTAACTTTTAATTTAATTTGTGGAGAAAGTTTAGAAACTTATTTCAAGTTTGTTCACTTTGTGCATGTTGTGATAGATTTTATTTATAAGACAATATCTTAGATATGACCAAAGTCAAAATCAGGAATTTTATAAAATCACTAATCAGTTCAGTGATCAGTTCAGTGATTATACAGAATCACCGACATTTTAGGGATTTGACTGTAACCAATGATTTGTACATATAGTACAGTAAGATTTACTATACAAATCCTTGCTGTAACCTATATACTCAAAATTCGAAAGTCCACAATATGAAAATAGTCTTTTGATTTTGGGCCACCTAAGATCACTGCTACCTCTAGTTAAAAATACTGGTGCTTTGTTTTTAGGTAGAATAAAGGATATGTGGTATGATAGCCAATGAGTAAACTATCCTACAGAGTAAAAATGAAGTAGCACCGTCTAAAACTGTAGACATCAATAAAAGGCTAACAGACTGCCTTCAACAATGAGATAAACCAATACATATATTGTACATGCTGAGAAATACTACAGAGCAGATTTCATGTCCAACATCATGCCATTTTGATAAATAAATCACCACAAAAGGTGACCAATGCACATGATGCAAGTGGGATGTGTTTTGTGCACAATGTATATCTGTTCTGAATGTGATACCACACTAATTATTTTGTCAATACTTTTATTTTTGTTCAATCAGCAATACTTTTCATACTGTCATGACTGTTTTTGTGAATACTAACATTTTTGTTGTATAATTTTTTCTGAGTTAAATTATAAATTCATGATATTCACAAATGTTTTCATATTTGTCTGTTTCAGAATGTTTTGTCAAAAGTATATCCTAAAATAGATTCCTGTTTTTTGAAGTCGGAACAGAATCCAAGCCTTGCATTTGAAGCTTGTATTTTACAAACTGCCAATTCAAAGTGTTCAGAGAAAGGAGGGGTAATTTATGTTTATAATTTAGATTCTTTGAATTTCTATATATTTCATACTCTTATTTCGTTGAATCCTGTATTGCTTTAGAAATTTAGCAAATTAACCACATCTTTTAGTAAATATTATACAACCTCCTCATCACCATTAGATACAGATATAAATTTCAGAGGTCCATTAAATACACCTCACAATTATGAAGAAAGAGACCCTACATTTACTTTAGTATTGTGTATTAAAACATCAACTGTCATACAAATTCATCGGTTGCTTCTTAATAGTCTAATTTATAGATTTTATATTTTTTAGGATAAAAACTTTCGATCTTATAAAGTAGATGATTTTGAGTTTGATGATGACATTACAAGTTTACGTAACGATGCCATGTTTAACAGTTCATTCTCAATATATCCGATGCCAGACGATATATCTCTGTATAAAATACACAGGTTTGTAGTTTGTTATTTATACATTGTACATAAGTTAATATGTTCAGAATGATGCTATGTTTTCATTATAATAAAAACTATATATTGGAAATACATCAATATACAGGCAGCAACTCAATGACACCATAAAACCACTATACACCTGGAGGCAAATATACTCTACACAGAGATGACACCATAAAAACACTACACATCTAGAGGCAAGTAAATGTGCATCCAGTCTTCACACAGATTACACCATTTAAACACTACACATCTAGAGGCAACAGTAAGTCTTCACACTGATGACACCATGAAAACACTACACATCTAGAGGCACACATTCAGTCTTCACACAGAAAATACCATAAAAACACTACACTTCTAAGAGACAAACATTCAGTCCCCACACAGATGACACCATAAAAAACACTACACATCTAGAGGCAAACATTCAGTCTAAACTCAGATGACACCATAAAAACACTACTCATCTAGAGGCAAACATTCAGTCTTCACACTGATGACACCATATAATCATTACACATTTAGAGACAAACATTCAGTCTTCACACAGATGACACCATTAAAACACTACACATCTAGAGGTAAACATTCAGTCTTCACACTGATGACACCAAAAAAATGCTACACATCTAGAGGCAAATATTCAGTCTTCACACAGATGACACCATAAAATCATTACACATCTAGAGGCAAACATTAAGTTTTCACTCTGATGACACCATAAAAACACTACACATCTAGAGGCAATCAATCAGTCTTCACACAGATGACACCATAAAACACTACACATCTATAGGAAAACATTCAGTCTTCACATAGATGAGACCATAAAAGCACTTCACCTCTATAGGCAAACATTCAGTCTTTACATAGATGAGACCATAAAAGCACTTCACCTCTATAGGCAAACATTCAGTCTTCACACAGATGACACCATAAAAAACTACACATTTAAAGGCAAACATTCAGTCTTCACACTGATGACACTATAAAAACACTACACATCTAGAGGCAAACATTCAGTCTTCACATAGATGACACCATAAAAACACTACATGTCTTGAGGTTAATTTTCAGTCTTCACACAGATGACACCTTAAAATTACTTCACATCTGGAGGCAAACATTCAGTCCCCACACAGATGACACCATAAAAAACACTACACATCTAGAGGCAAACATTCAGTCTAAACTCAGATGACACCATAAAAACACTACTCATCTAGAGGCAAACATTCAGTCTTCACACTGATGACACCATATAATCATTACACATTTAGAGACAAACATTCAGTCTTCACACAGATGACACCATTAAAACACTACACATCTAGAGGTAAACATTCAGTCTTCACACTGATGACACCAAAAAAATGCTACACATCTAGAGGCAAATATTCAGTCTTCACACAGATGACACCATAAAATCATTACACATCTAGAGGCAAACATTAAGTTTTCACTCTGATGACACCATAAAAACACTACACATCTAGAGGCAATCAATCAGTCTTCACACAGATGACACCATAAAACACTACACATCTATAGGAAAACATTCAGTCTTCACATAGATGAGACCATAAAAGCACTTCACCTCTATAGGCAAACATTCAGTCTTTACATAGATGAGACCATAAAAGCACTTCACCTCTATAGGCAAACATTCAGTCTTCACACAGATGACACCATAAAAAACTACACATTTAAAGGCAAACATTCAGTCTTCACACTGATGACACTATAAAAACACTACACATCTAGAGGCAAACATTCAGTCTTCACATAGATGACACCATAAAAACACTACATGTCTTGAGGTTAATTTTCAGTCTTCACACAGATGACACCTTAAAATTACTTCACATCTGGAGGCAAACATTCAGTCTAAACTCAGATGACACCATAAAAACACTACACATCTAGAGGCAATCAATCAGTCTTCACACAGATGACACCATAAAACACTACACATCTATAGGAAAACATTCAGTCTTCACATAGATGACACCATAAAAGCACTTCACCTCTATAGGGAAACATTCAGTCTTCACACTGATGACACCTTAAATCACTACACATCTGTAGGCAAACATTCAGTCTTTACACAGATGACACCATAAAATCATTACACATCTAGAGGCAAACATTCAGTCTAACATAAAAACACTTCACCTCTATAGGCAAACATTCAGTCTTCACACTGATGACACCATAAACACACTACACCTCTAGAGGCAATCATTCAGTCTTTTCACAGATGACACCATAAACACACTACACCTCTAGAGGCAAACATTCAGTCTTTACACAGATGACACCATAAAAAACTACACATTCAAAGGCAAACATTCAGTCTTCACACTGATGACACTATAAAACGCTACACATCTAGAGGCAAACATTCAATCTTCACACAGATAACACCATAAAAACACTACATGTCTTGAGGTTAATTTTCAGTCTTCACACAGATGACACCTTAAAATTACTACACATCTGGAGGCAAACATTCAGTCTAAACACAGATGACACAATAAAAACACTACACATCTAGAGGCAAACATTCAGTCTTAGCACAGATGACACCATAAAAACACTGCACATCTTGAGGCAAACATTCATTCTAAACACAGATAACACAATAAAAGCACTACACATCTAGAGGCAAACATTCAGTCTTCACACAGATAACACCATAAACAATAATCAATGATTATAATCTCTTGTGTAAACAATGTGTTATGAATATTGTTTATTTATAGCCAACAATATGTAAATTAAAAAGAATTTTGATCTATACAATGATATTTGCAGCATGGATGGATTTATATGACTATTTATGGTGAAACAAGTAATATTATTTTGTCATAGTTATCTTTGAATATCAACTGTAATATAAGAAAGAGATAATACATTAAAGCAATTTGTTTCCATAGTGTATGTTATATTGTGATAGATGTAGTACTATTTTCAGATATTTTTGTCAGTTGGAAATCAACCTTACTCGTCAAGAAATTCAGAAAGCAAAGGACAGTATAATTGGTTTGAGTGAATTTGCACCTGGTGGAAAAGATTCTCTTCAGTGGCCAATAGGTATTTGGATTCAAACTGATCATGCTGATGTTTTTCAGAGAAAGTTAAAAATTATACTCAGTGTTGTTTTATTGGTGAAATAAAAATGCATTTTATTCAACACAAGATGCATAAATTTTGCTTGTGAATTTCTTCCATATTTTTATTGAATTTTTAATTCCTTGTTTTCCTCCCCTTGACAGAGGTATGGGAAATAATAATATTTATACTGTTTAGAATATCTATAAGATTGAGTGTATCCTCTAAGTGATAGAAGATATAAATGCCTATGAAATTGTATTTTCCTTCTCTTTTCAAAATCATGAAAACTCAGTGCTTGCAAAAACTTGGAAAGTGTTTTATGAAGTTATTGTTTGTTAATGATCCAAGTAAAAGTAAAATGCCATAATAAAGCTGTAGGTCAAATTAGGTTTATATGCTTGAATATGATAAACAATTTAATAAGTCAGTAATGTCATGGTTTTTTTTCTGTGTATTTATATGGAAATTAATCAAATACACAAATTTTCTATATCATTCCCAGTACAAACTACAAAGTGTACTGCTTCAAGATTAAGTAAATATGTCTTTGCTTGACCTCACCACAAAGGAATAAAATGTGGTAAAAAAGTAACATCATAATTTTAATGAAAATTGAATATGTACTTTCTACATAACAGGTGTGCCTGAAGCCTTTAAACCGAACACCAGATTTGATGTAGTGCAGTGGTCCTACTTCACAGACACACATATATATTTTGATGATGACTTTACCAACATTAGACCATTGCAAGGTAACTTAAATGATACTCTACCAACATTTTAATATGAGGCAGGCATTACCTGTGAATGGGGACGAAGTTTGTTTAAATTAATTTTTTTGTAACTTAAATATTTGTTAAAAAAAGAAACGGAAATACCGTAACGTTTCGGATTTTGGTTCTGTTGTTAGGGATTTTACTTGTGACGTTATTTAAGTTATGACGTCATGTTCAATGTAAAAAAAAGAAACTCAATGCATCAGGTAATGTTTATTCATACCAAAGACAAAGAATGATTAAAAATAAAATATTGGTATTGTGTTCCTTGAGTTCCTATATTTTACTAGACTAATCAAAGTCTCACGACAACAAGACCGGAAGAAGGAATTAGAGTTATGTGTTCTGCGCAGATCCGGAAATTAAAAAACATGACAAAAATAAAATTGAACGATTTTGAGTTCATTAGTACAATGAAAAATTCGGGAAATTTTCCCATTTTTTTTTTTTTTTTTTTTTTTATTGCATTTTCTACTGTAATAGGGGACTTCGTCCCCATATAAAGGAAATTGTTATTGTCCCTCTTGCAACTCATTGTGGGGAACATTGAAATACCGTGCATCTGTATGTGTGATTTTGTTAACGCTCTCTCCTGTACAATTCTTGCCAGAGTTTTCAGGACCGTAACTACCTATGAGGCAGGGGAGGCAGGGGAGGCAACTGCCTCCCCTGAATTTTCTACACCAAAACTTTTTTTTTAAGTAATAAAATGAAATACTGACAATATGTACATGAAGAACTTGAATTTATATTATAAACAACACAAGTTTACAGTTTTAACAGTGTTATCATGATACGCGATATATCTGTCATTTTCCGGATTTTTGATCGAAAGTGAACCGTTTCAGTATTTTTTATTTTTTTTTTCGTGTGGCCGTCCGTCTGTTATTCAGTTAAGCTGGTTCTCGACTGACTACTACACTTTGTTCATAGTTTGACTGTAGCGATAATACAAGCGGATTTCCAGTTTATTATTCAGTATTTGTACGAGAACAAATATGAAACTTTGCTTTTGACAATTTTGAATAAAACTTTACTATTCACATTTATTTAGGGGCTCAATTAAGCAGAGGAAGTTCCCTTTGTATTGTGAATCTTTTATGACATCGGAAATTCGTTACCGGCTGAATAAGCTGTTGGGTCATTTATTTAACCGCGTCTCCCGATCGTACGAGAACATTATGGTCAATGCCTTAGTAGTTAAACACTCCCATTCGTTGTAGCAGGGACTTTCTATACTAGTAAGTATATACTAGTATTGAAAGTCCCTGGTTGTAGTTATATACATGTCTGTTCAGCTTTCAACAATATTGAAATTCAAGGTCCTCGATAAAAAAAAAATATCTTGCATTCTATGATCTTGCTTTACATGTTTTTTTTTTAACTTACCAGTTTGATTTCTAACAAACATATCTTTAAATACAGATAATAATTGTTTGCATAAAAACTGCTTCCAGGATCCAGCAATACTGATGTTTCTTAAAGTAAGGAAATCGAAGGAAAACGGGTCATTTGTAGCCATTTTACTGAGAGAGAAATCGGCGGGGGGCTGAGCCCCCAAACCCCCTCTATATGGGGCCTGAATCGGCGGCCCCCAAACCCCTGCCTCTCCTGAATTCGAACCCTAGTTACGGCCCTGGTTTTATGAAATACAATGTATATATAATGTCCCTTATATTGAAAATTGCATCGTAAGTGCTCTCATTTGTACAATTCTTGTCAATTTTTAATGAAACTTATATCATAGGTATTTATCAACTATGTTTTGGACAAATTTAAAAATCAGTGCCGATAAAGTATTTTAAAAAAAATATGCCCCCTGGAAATATTAATTTTATAGAAAATTGCATTGTTAGCATTCTCATGTGTTAAAATTTTGCCAGATTTAATGAACTTTATAAAGATAAAATATGCACAATGGGGGGGCATTGTAACTCTTGTTTTATTTAATTTTAACTGAGAGTGAAACTTATTATCATTATGAGTAGTTTAATATAGAGGACAAATATTAATTAATGAAATTTCATTTTGTTAATTATGTATAATAAATTTAATGTATGTCAGATTATATTTGGTTTAGGTATCATTGTTAACAAACCTTAATGTTTCATGGTTTCAGGAGCTGACAAACAAGATATACAGGAAATTCAGCAGATTGCTTTTGATAGATTAAACAGCATTTATGGTGACAATTTCAAACAGTTCAAACTTGTAAACGGATACAGAAGATTTGAGCCTTCGAGAGGCATGGAATACACATTAGATTTAGAACTGTATGGTAAACATAGGCATGAAAAGACAGAACAGAAACGAGTTCATTTACTCCGTCCTTTAGGTAAAGTGGAAATTGTCCCAATGCCTTACGTGACAGAAAATTCTCAAATACATTTAATCTTGCCTGTTTATGAAAGTGAGATGGGAGATTTTGGGAATTTTATGGAAGGATTTGCAAAGACAGTCTTAGAAACCAGTGATAATTCCTATCTTTATGTTATATTTGTGTATGAGAAAAAGAAGGGGAAAAGTGGGGATCCTTTTGCTGTTCCCAAAACTGTAATAGATTACCATCTAAATAACCATCCCAGTAGGAAGGGTACTGTCACGTGGAAGGTATTAGAGACTTCTGAGAAATCAGAACTAGATCTCCTGGACTACGTTGTCAGAGATTTACAATCGGGAGATCTAGTCAGTGTATGTAGTATAGGAATGGAAATGGACATAGACTACTTGAACCGAGTCCGTATGAATACCATACCAAATGTTCAAGTCTTTTTCCCAATAAGTTTCTGGCAATATAAACAAAATATGGTATATCAAAAGCCCCCCTATCCACCTGGTGTTGAGCTTGGTCAGAGATATGGTCATTTTGACGTGGATTCTTATGAACACAGCTCATTCTACATGTCAGACTATATGAACAGTAGGAAACATGTGTCACCAAGTGATACAAAGAAAACTTCATTAATAGACTTATTCTTAAAGGTTCAAAGTCTCCATGTCTTCAGAGCTGCTGAACCCTCTCTCAGAATTCGTTGGAAATTGCTTGATTGTCCAGTCAGAGATGATGATAAGTTACGCTGTAATAAAAGAAAATCAGAAAGTTTAGCTAGCCGTTCACAGCTTGCAAAAGCAGTGTTTGATTACGCTGAAAAGAAACATTTATCGGTAGAGGAGGTTGTCAAATCTGCCAAACAGCTTACAAATACCATTGGGTAACAATTACTTCGTATCAATCATTGAATTTTGTTTCTTTCATGTTCTTACCATGAATATATAATAAGATGTAATTTTCAATCATCATGATCATCAAACTGCTTACAATAATTGCTGCCAGCTTTATGCTTTTTTGCCAATCAGCAACAAAAAAATATTTATAAGCCACAATCCCCCTTATACATTATCATGTTTATAGATACTCTGAAACAAGATGTTGATTCAGGTAAATTTGATTTTTTATTTTGCTCATCTAATTTTGGATAAATAACACGAACAATGAATAAAACAAACTTTTTTAATCAAACATGTCCATTTTGACGTCAAAGTTTCATCCAAACTGACATTTGTGCAATACAGTCACTTGCTTATTAAACCTTTTCATTTATTTTAGCATTATTAAACATCATTTTACAGTATTGAAGAATGTCTTTCTAAGAAAAGTATTGAGTAGCTCTCATTATTTATATATCCTGTTTTCAATTTTATAATCAATTGTGAGATTTCTAAAAAAATTATCAAGCTATTTTGAAAATCTGACAAAACTATGACATTCAGATGTAAAGAGACTACATAAATTATTTAAAATTGTTGAATACAACTTATTAATTTCAAAACTAAAACCAACTTTGGTTAGTTATGTTAGTATGACAATGTGTTGAAAGTGGCAGATAGATCTTAGTTACAAAGAATCTCTAGAATTCATCTCAGTGATCAAACTACTGAAGGTTAATTATTTTATAGCGAGATATATATTACCTTGTAGTACATTAAATGTACCTGCTTGATAAAATCTTGAATGTTGTGCCAAATATACATATAGCATTTATATACTTACACATATATATATTGATGTTCATGTTTTTAAACATGTTATCTTTTAAAACCTTTTAGAATAAAATTTGTTTCATTTTCTGAGGTCTTTTTATTTCATTCACAATAGTGAGAAAAGTTTCTTACTACTTATGAGCAAAATGACAGAATTCAACCAGTTGTCAATCTTGGTGGTACAAGTCTCACCGAAGGTACTAAATATAATATCAAGTGAAATGTTTCCCTGGAGGAAAATGTGATTACTAGTTAAATGTTTCCCTGGAGGAAAATGTGATAACTAGTTAAATGTTTCCCTAGAGGTAAATGTGATAACTAGTTAAATGTTTCCCTGGAGGAAAATGTGATAACTAGTTAAATGTTTCTCTGGAGGTAAATGTGATAACTAGTTAAATGTTTCCCTAGAGGTAAATGTGATAACTAGTTAAATGTTTCCATGGAGGTAAATGTGATAACTAGTTAAATGTTTCCCTAGAGGTCAATGTGATAACTAGTTAAATGTTTCCCTGGAGGTCAATGTGATAACTAGTTAAATGTTTCCCTGGAGGTCAATGTGATAACTAGTTATATGTTTCCCTGGAGGTCAATGTGATAACTAGTTAAATGTTTCCCTGGAGGTCAATGTGATAACTAGATAAATATTTTCCTGGAGGTCAATGTGATAACTAGTTAAATGTTTCCCTGGAGGTCAATGTGATAACTAGTTAAATGTTTCCCTGGAGGTCAATGTGATAACTAGATAAATGTTTCCCTGGAGGTCAATGTGATAACTAGTTAAATGTTTCCCTGGAGGTCAATGTGATAACTAGATAAATGTTTCCCTGGAGGTCAATGTGATAACTAGTTAAATGTTTCCCTGGAGGTCAATGTGATAACTAGATAAATGTTTCCCTGGAGGTCAATGTGATAACTAGTTAAATGTTTCCCTGGAGGTCAATGTGATAAATAGATAAATGTTTCCCTGGAGGTCAATGTGATAACTAGTTAAATGTTTCCCTGGAGGTAAATGTGATATCTAGTTAAATGTTTCCCTGGAGGTAAATGTGATAACTAGTTAAATGTTTCCCTAGAGGTAAATGTGATAACTAGATAAATGTTTCCCTGCTGGTTATTGACACATTGAGCCTAATAATAGAATATATACCTCATCAAAATGATTACAAATATTACATATTTAATCTGTCCTATGGTTAACTTCATCATAATGATGCATAAAAAAAGAAACAGAAATAACCACAGTTATAACACATTACGACTGATCACACCTACCACATTTCATCTCAAACAAACAATAAACAACAAAGCTTGTCTTAGGTTTATCCAACGATTGACAGCCTTTTTATGACATGTTTGGGCCGTTGAACCAATGGCCTAAGTTCCTAAAAGCTGGCAAAGCAATCTCGGACTTCACTATCCTCACATTGTATAATCATAAAACATGGTCAGTCACTATCCTCACATGGTATAGTCATAAAACATGGTCAGTCACTATCCTCACATGGTATAGTCAAAACATGGTCAGGTTTTATGTCGGACTTCACTATCCTCACATGGTATAGTCATAAAACATGGTCACATTTTATGTGAGACTTCACTATCCTCACATGGTATAGTCATAAACATGGTCACGTTTTATGTGAGTAAATATTGCCCTAACAGTTAAAAAATATGTTCAGCACTCCAGCAAACAACAAGATTTATCCTAAGTCAGAAAACAGGGTTGTGATGCTTTTCAAATGAAACTGTATATGGTTAGCTAGTTAAACAAGAAGAAACTATAACAGCTGTTTCACTTTATTTCTTCATACTTAGGTTGATTTGTCTGAGACAATGTAAGACACCATATCTATTAGGGCAGTTGATATAGTACAACCTAAAAATTCACAACATGAATTTATGTTAAAAAAATGTAATTTAATGGTTCATTTGTTTGGTAAAGCATAGATGTAATTACATCTATGAGTAAAGTGTTTAGGTAAAGATTGCACGAAATGCAATCAAAACCTTATGGGAATGACTTGTCATCTAAATCTTCCAAGGCTTTTCACTACCTTTTTGATACCCAAAATATAGTGCATTGACCATTACATTCTATACATCCTATCCATGAATATTTCGGGAAAGTTATAGATGTAATTTATACTCAGATATTCAAGGTACAAAATGATTTTACACTTGTCAAGAAAATTACATAACTTTTCCAAGGTGCAGGAATTTAATATATGTTCTAAAATATAAACGATGTCATTGTTTAAGTCATCTTTAAAAATGGAGTTATCTTCCTTTGTCTAGAATTGTGGTTTAATCAGCTACAATCAATGTAATATTTATTTTTACTTTCCACTGATAAATTGGAGTTATCTTACCATCAGTACTTGCACGCATTTTGATTGTAATTAGAGTTGTTTCTATATTAGTTGTGTAGAATAATTTAAGGGGTTTACCACAGTCAGACAGAGTTCTTATTACCTTGGCCTCATTTTAATGATTCCGGCAGTAATCTACAATCAGCCATGGGTATTTTGGGGACAAGACAATTTTTTTCTTGATCTCACACTTTTTTCCAAAATCCTTAATTTTTATACGACCGCAAAAAATTTAATTTTTCGTCGTATATTGCTATCACGTTGGCGTCGTCGTCGTCGTCCGAATACTTTTAGTTTTCGCACTCTAACTTTAGTAAAAATGAATAGAAATTGATGAAATTTTGACACAAGGTTTATGACCACAAAAGGAAGGTTGGGAGTTTTGGTTCCAACAGTTTAGGAATTAGGGGCCAAAAAAGAGCCCAAATAAGCATTATTCATGGTTTTCGCACAATAACTTTAGTATAAGTAAATAGATATCAGTGAAATTTAAACACAAGGTTTATGACCACAAAAGGAAGGTTGGGATTGATTTTGGGAGTTGAGGTCCCAACGGTTTAGGAATTAGGGTCCAAAAAAGGGCCCAAATAAGCATTATTCTTGGTTTTCGCACAATAACTTTAGTATAAGTAAATAGAAATCAATAAAATTTTAAAAACACAAGGTTTATGACCACAAAAGGAAGGTTGGGATTGATCTTGGGAGTTGAGGTCCCAACAGTTTAGGAAAAAGGGGCCAAAAAGGGGCCCATTTAAGCATTATTCTTGGTTTTCGCACCATAACTTTAGTATAAGTAAATAGAAATCTATGAAATTTAAACACAAGGTTTATGACCATCAAAGGAAGGTTGGGTTTGATTTTGGGAGTTTTGGTCCCAACAGTTTAGGAATAAGGGGCCCAAAGGTTCCAAAATTTAACTTTGTTTGATTTCATCAAAAATTGAATAATTGGGGTTCTTTGATATGCTAAATCTAACTGTGTATGTAGATTCTTAATTTTTGGTCCCGTTTTCAAATTGGTCTACATTAAGGTCCAAAGGGTCCAAAATTAAACTTAGTTTGATTTTAACAAAAATTGAATCCTTGGGGTTCTTTAATATGTTGAATCTAAAAATGAACTTAGATTTTGATTATTGGACCAGTTTTTAAGTTGGTCCAAATCGGGGTCCAAAATTAAACTTTGTTTGATTTCATCAAAAATTGAATAATTGGGGTTCTTTGATATGCCAAATCTAACTGTGTATGTAGATTCTTAATTTTTGGTCCCGTTTTCAAATTGGTCTACATTAAAGTCCAAAGGGTCCAAAATTAAACTAAATTTGATTTTAACAAAAATTGAATTCTTGGGCTTTTTTGATATGCTGAATCTAAACATGTACTTAGATTTTTGTTTATGGGCTCAGTTTTCAAGTTGGTTCAAATCAGGATCCAAAATTATTATATTAAGTATTGTGCAATAGCAAGAAATTTTCAATTGCACAGTATTCAGCAATAGCAAGAAATCTTCAATTGCACAGTATTGTGCAATAGCAAGAAATTTTCAATTGCTCAGTATTGCGCAATAGCAAGAAATCATCAATTGCACAGTATTGTGCAATAGCAAATATTTTCAATTGCACAGTATTGCGCAATAGCCAGAAATATCTTATTGCACAATATTGTGCAATAGCAAGAAATTTTCAATTGATTGGAGTTATCTTTCTTTGTCCAGAATAGTAGTTGAGTCAACTTAAATCATTGTTTTATACTATATACAATGTAAATTCACTTTTACTACCAACTGATAAATTAAAACAATCTTTACCATTCAGTGATAACAAGCACCTTTTGTTACATTTTAATATTTTATGATGTATTTAAATGAGTAGTTATTGTTGCAAACTCCATTAGAAATTTGAATTGAGATCAGTTTTGGTAAAAGGGAATGGGGGATGTGAAAAAAAAATGGGGGGAGGGTTAAATTTTTCTCATTTCAGATTTCATAAATAAAAAGAAAATTTCTTCAAACATTTTTTTGAGAGGATTAATATTCAACATTATAGTGAATTGCTCAAAGGCAAAAAAAAATTTTAAGTTCATTAGACCACATTCATTCTGTGTCAGAACCCTATGCTGTGTCAACTATTTAATCACAATCCAAATTTAGAGCTGTATCCAGCTTGAATGTTGTGTCCATACTTGCCCCAACCGTTCAGGGTTCAACCTCTGCGGTCGTATAAAGCTGCGCCCTGCGGAGCATCTGGTTTCGTTTTTTAACCAGATTTTTCGAAGTGAAAATCAGTAAATGATTTTGGGATGTACAGCGGGCGGGCGGCTGTCAAACAGTGACCGTTCAATAAAATAAAATAAACTTTGACGAAATTTGTTCAAATTTGATATATATATTTTCCTGTCACTAAATGAAACTCAAATTCAATTTTGACCATTTCTGCTTTTCTCCTTGTTAAGTTATGCCCTTTTTTGTATTGGTACTTATTATGTGATTGAGTTATTTACCTTTGAACAGAAATTTTTAATTATATATACAAAGTTCGATTACACCAGTGTGTATATATGTCTGATTACACTAATTGTTTTTAGAAAATGTTCACCTGTTTTCATATTACAAAGCATGTGGTAAATGTCTTATCACACAATTATAATTGGAGTGACAGATTTATTTGAAAATTTTCTGTTTCCTAAGTGTTGGTGATTATAAGCTATATTAAAAGGACAGTATAGATATAGGCAGAAATTAGCTGTTCATTATTAGCCATTTTTAAGATAATTACAGATAATATCATGCGCGTAGCTACGTTTACGTCAAAACGCCCGGGCGTACACTTGAATTTTGAAAATAAAACAAATATTCTACATAGAATAAGACAAACTGGTCAAAAGCTCATCAGCCTTGTTCCTTTTTGTCAATGGATTGTAATTTTGAATACAAAGGGACCAAATTTACTCAAATATATCATTTAATATATTTGTTCGAATCTTTTGTAAAAGTCTGAATCTACCATGAATTCTACGTACTTTTCTTATATTTAAAGCAATTTACTGCTCAGATTCGATATGCTGCCTTTGTATTTTTGTCGAACCAGTGATTTATGTCCCAAAAAGCGAGACAAAGTGGCGTCAACATTTAGGTTCCGAATGTGGATAAAGTCTTTTGAATGACTCTTCGTGAAATTTTACGAAAGTTGGACAGAAACTGTTTATGATCAAAAGAGTATTCAGAGCAATATAATAATGCAATTATATCTTTAATTTTCCCACATTTTAAGGACAAAATGTATTTCTTTCTGCAATTAATAAGTGGTCGCAGTTTTGGCTTACATTTTGTTATTTCTCAATTACATTAACTACTTGTCGAACCTTCATCGAATTTTATGAAAATGCCGAAGAAGCTTTTTCTATTACGTATGTCTAAAACTAAAATTTTGAAAGCATTTTTTTCGTTCATTTTACTGTTCTTTTCTGATAGACAGCCGGATAGCCGGACTCTTCTTTACGCAATTAATTGTTTTACATGCTCAATTTATAATCTTCATAGATTGTCGTGAAATATTCCAGATCAAGAAAAAGATATCAAATTTTTTTTTTAGATTTTTTTTAAATCCCTTTAAAGGAACGATACATTGATTCACTTATTGTGGGAAGAAATCCTAGGTGTTCCAGATTTTTTTTATATTGCACCTCTTAGAAACATTTTTTTTTTCGTGTTCATTAAAAGGTGCTTTTGTGGATTGTATGCTAACTTACGGCACCATTTAAACTTATTTAAAAGTAATATTGGTTTGGACGTTTTCTCTAAAACCAATGACCATTAGGCTAGCTTCCAGTTTAACACGATGATTAAGTAAACATATTACAAGATTTAACCAAAACAAACAAACCATTTAGATGCAAAAGTATGTTGCTATCAATGATTTTTTACTGATAGGAATCATTACGGTATCTCGTTCTCGATAGCTTTTGGGGGCTTCGTCCCTTTCGAACCCACTACTAGCAGGTGCTTTAACATTGAGCGGTTGGCACCCCTCATATTCCTCGCCAAGGTTCGGGCGTACACGTAAAAATGACCCGGCTACGCCACTGAATATCTGTAATTTAAAGTTTTATAGATTTTCAGAAGACATTGTATAAATGATAAATAAATTTTTCTTTTCTTTGGTAAATTGTTTGAAGAATTTTGCGGTAGGTTTGTTTGTTATTCTTTAAAAACTAAGCTTATATATTGTATATTAATAAACATATATTTCGATCTCGAGATTTCGATTTCTGATTTTGGACCCAGTTTTAAAGATCGTCCAAATGGGGGCCTAAACTTAAACTTTGTTTGATTTAACATAATTTGTGTACACAGGCATAGGCGGATCCAGGGGGGGGGGGGGGGCCCTTTCGTGGGAAAAATTTGGTTGATTACATAGGGAATCACTGAAGGCATGACTGGAGCGGGCCCCCCCTTAGGAAAAGTTCTGGATCCGCCACTGACAGGGTTCTTTGAAATGCTGAATCTAAACCTGTATTTATTTTCATTATTAATTAGTGTGCGTTCTCAAATCTTGCATGTGACCATGGTGACAGCAGTCAAGGAAACTTGACGGTAATTCGTCTCCTTTTTTGGAAATTGGTATGACAATGGTTTCTTTCCAAGGCTTGTCAAAGAGACTTGCACCATACTGCCTGGTAGAAACATTTACAACATTTTCCAATTATCAAACAATCAAGGCATCATGTCAAATCTATATTTTTTTTTTTCGTTCAATGCTACATGCTTGTAGTGTTTAATGTCTATTGTTTTCTTATTCTTGTCACCAGATTGGAAAGAAACCATTGTCATACCAATTTCCAAAAAAGGAGACAAATTATTTTTATGCTTTGTACAGAATATTACCATAAAGGACTGGGTGTCAAATACCTGCACGTAATATAAGATGTCAACATATTGATTTATATTTAGGAATGATGTCCTTGTACCGATGATAAAATCTAAATGTTTTGACTAGTTTGTGATATCGAAAACCCTGTTGTAATATTTTTTTCAGTAAACCATTATTAACCATATGTGCATTCTTAAAAATTCTAAAGAACTTCTGCATAATTTTAAATCTCTGTCTGTTTCTGAAATAAGTTCTAAAATACTTTTGACTTTTTAACCCTGTATATCACCATTTCCCAAATAAAATTATATTTTTTTTAGAAAAAACATCCAACGGCAAAATTATTTTATATTTCTTCATATGTGAAGTTTACATTTTATGGCGTCAAACACAAGAAGCAATGCATGTAGTTTTTAAATTTGATAGATGCATTTTGTGCTTTTTTGTTAAATATTTGTTTGTTTTAAGATTGTGACACAGTGATGACTGCTGTACCCATATTTTGACACTATTTTACCTATTATTTCTGTTTTGTTCACGCATCATTGTAAATATAATGGAATTTGATGCGACTGTCATACAAGTAAGAGGTTTAGCGCTATAAAAATATGATATTTGAAATGAAAATTGCCGGTTTGTTTTGCCGTTCGATTTACTTATTTCATAAACTAATTGTGTCCAAAATAGTTAGAAATAAAGAGTTAAGCCCAAAATCATACTAGTGGATAATATATTGCTGGAGACATATTGTTCGCACCCGATATTACATAATTATAACGTTAACTACGGAAATGTTAGTCCGTATCTTACTTTGTTTATTGTAAGAATAAGAAAACGAAAATAGACCTGTCTATTGGAATTTAGGCAATTCTGTTCTTCCAACTTCTAATAAAGCAACACATATAGGAATATGTCGTACAGACGATGATTCATATAAAGCTACAATAGATGAGAATTTAAAGAAAGCAAGAAGGACACTTTATAGTTTAATGGGGGTTGGACTTTATGGCAAAAATGGACTAGATCCACAAACCTCAATGTCAATTATGAATACTTATATTATACCAATAATGTTTTATGGATTGGAAATAGTGATCCCTAGAGGAAGATGTTTAGAAAATTTAAATATACAATTTAAGAAGTTCTTGAAACAATTGTTATCTTTACCAAAAACAGTAGCAGATCCTGCTATATATATGATTTCTGGGATGTTACCTGTAGAAGCTCAAATAGATGTAAAAAAAATAACTTTTTATGGAAATATTACTAGACAAGGAAAAAATTCTATTGAATGGCAACTAGCGGAAAGGCAATTAAATGTTAAAGCTATTAATAGTAATAGTTGGTTTAGTTTACTGAGGAAAATATTTTTGAAATATGAACTTAATGATCCTGCACAATACTTAGTTAATCCAATTAGTAAATGCCAATGGAAAAGGGAAATAACTTCCAAAGTTCAAAAATTCTGGATTGAGAAGATACTGAATCAAGCAAAACTTTATACCAGTTTAAAATATTTATCGTTGATAATATATAAACCAGGACAATGTCATCCTATTGCAAATACAAATACTATGAATTCAAGGGAAATTATTAGAATTCCTACAAAATTGAAAATAGCTACTGGGAGTTACATTCTGCAAACAGTTAGAGCCAAATTTATAAGTAATACAGAACTGTCTATATGCAAACTGTGTAATGAAACAGAAGAAACTTTACCACATTTTTTATTAACGTGTAAAAGTTTAGAAGATATCAGAAAACCAATTTTGGAAGATTTAATTAATTCCTGTAGTGAAGAGTTAGCTGTTTTTAATATGAAAGATGAACATTTTGACATTTTACAACTGATCATAGATCCCTTTACTTACATGAAAATGTTAAGTTTTCCTCAGTTAAGAAATGAAAAAGTTTTTAAAGTGATACAGAACATTATAGATCCAAAATGTAGACGATTATGTTACAATCTCCATTGTGAAAGGTATAGACTGTTGCAATTGGATGATATAAAGAAAAAGAAAAGAAAGTAGATAATTAAACTGTCAATTGTTCTTGAACAATTGAGAGGTCTTTCCTTTTTTAATGTAAAATACATGTTCCAACAGACGTAGAATGTATTGAAAAGGTCAAGGTCAACCTTAAAAAGCTTGAAAACACACTAAAAATCCTTTAAATAAGGTTAAAAACACTAAATTCGCTATCTGGGACATGACCTTGACCTTTGACCTTTTGACCTTTGTCAAGGTCATTGGTCCCCAATGCCATTACTGAAGACCCCAAGGGTCTAGGACCTTTGGTTATACAGTAAAAGCTGATTTTGTCTTTTCAAAAACCTAAAACAGGGGTTATGCCCCTTATAGAAAGGTCAAATCTCTTTGGTCAAAATGTAACAAAGTTGCGCCATAATGACCCAAACATTTTCCACCATTTAAAACTTCTGTAAGTATAATGGTTTCTGAGATTATCCCATAACAAGGTGTTAGGTCAAAGGTCAAGGTCAACATACAAATTTGACCTTGAGGTATTTTTTAAAGATACATGAAATGATGATGATTGGTGAAGATCCTATGTGTCTACGACTTACGGTTTTTGAGTTTTGGTGGCCAACCGACACCGGTTAATTTTCATAGGGGCATAACCCTACCAATGAGTCGTTGAATCTTTTCGATCCAAATGTAACGAAGAACCGGGGTCTGGTCCTGAACAAATTTCACCCTTCATTTTTTTTCTACCTATTACGGTTACGGTGTTGGAACGATAACAAGGTTTTTGGGTTTCGGAGGGATTACTCCGAACCGACAAAATATTTCGACTCACAGGGTGAGTTCCGGATAGGTATTCATGACACCGATACAAAGTGTGAACATGAAAGCGACACGTCTTACGGTTACGGAGGGAAATTTTGTCAAAGTTTGGCGGAACAAGAAGAATAATAATAATAATAATAATAATAATAATCAGAAGAAATACAGTAAGGTCTTTCCCTTTAGTAAAAGGAAAGACCTTAATAACATTTTATGAATCCTAAGTGACGATTGGTTGTCTACTCTTAAACAGTGATATCTTTTGATAAATATTTTAGATTTTAAAATATTTAATGAGTTGATGATATTGACATTAAGCCCAATTTTATCGTCAAGAATATGTTAACTTGTACAATGTAAATAGTGTATAGTGATATTGGTGGAAGATATTTTTTATTCATATTGTGAAATCCAATACTCGGAAGAGGTGTGCCTACATTGGCAGAATTTATATAACAGATTACAGATTACAGGTAGTTTCGCTTTGTTCTCTGTAAGTAAAGATGTCTTTTGATTTCTATTAAAATATCTACATTAAACAATACATTTATTGGATCAGTTCTGCAACGACCTGTATCTTAATGTTTATAATACAGACGAATACACATTTAAATGTCATTTTATTTTTGAGTTTCCTGATCACGAGATCATTTGTAATGTTTTTTTACACATCTGTCATTATTGATTTTAAGTACACACAAACCTGTAAATCTTGAAATGTTATCAAGTCTAGTCGGACCTTAATATACTAAAGTTATGTGGTTAGTCAATGACCATAATGACCTTTTTACAAGGTAGGTGACATGCTAATGACTTATAATGTTAGAGACACAATTGTACTAAACACAACTACATGTGTGAGTGCATCACTTAGGGAGCTACCATTTGATTTTTATGGGGGGGGGTCTAGGATGAAATTTGAAAAAAATAGGCAGGACAGGAGTTTTGAGTAAAAAGAACAGACAGGATGAGACACTTTGCAAAAAAAAAAGGGAGGATGACAATTTAGGTAAAAAAAGTCAGGATAAACTAATAAAAAAAAAGGCAGGACCGAATAGAGTGAAAAATAAAAAGACAGGACAGAGATTACAACTAAAAAAAAATGCTAGACAAATTTTTCATCCTAGCCCCCCCCCCCCCCCCCTAAAAATCAAATGGTAGCTCCCTTAAATGATAAATGTATTAAATTTCCCAGAAACTACTTCAAAGTAATGGAAAGAATTTGAAAAGTAATTCATAACATTAGACAAAATTAAAAACAATTCAATTCATTATTTTCACATATATGTGATATCAGTGGCAAATATTACATGCATATCAGGCCAAGCATATCTCATAGTGATATGCAAATTTATAAATAAAAAACAAATAAATTTTGTATTATTGATTTGCAGCCTTTCAAAGACGTTTATAACCACAAAATAATAAAATTAAAAAAAAACAACAGATATATGTATGAGGGTAGTAATGCCCTTTACTGTCAGGCGTCAAATGGTCATTTTTAGCTACTGTTAGCATCAAATTGGTTAAATTTTTACTGTGATTTGTGAAACTATCCTTATTGTTATTCGTCAGAGGTCTCAAATAATTATCGTTACCGTCATTTTGGGGGAAAATTTAACTTGATTCGTCAAAATCAGTCAATTTTGTTATCGTCTAAAAGAAAGTACATTTTATTATCAATGTCATGCATCAAAAATTACCGTTTACGTTATTTGGCAAGAATTTTTACTGTGATTCATCATGAAGGTACCCCCATTACTACCCTTTGACATGTATAGGTATTAACTTTAAACAACTTTGGTTCTTACTTTGGTCATATCTCAGATACTAGTGGCGGTTCCAGAAATTTGCATAAGTGGGGGCCACTGACTGACCTAAGGGGGGGCCCGCTCCAGTCATGCATCAATGATTCCCTATATAAGCAACCAAATTTTTTCCCAAAAAGGGGGAGCCAGGCTTTCTGGGCCCCCCCCCCCCCTAAATCCGCCTCTGATACTGTCTTATACATGTATTCTATCATGTCTATCACAAAGTGATACTGTCTTATACATGTATTCTATCATGTCTATCACAAAGTGATAAAACCTAATTAAGTTTCTATACTTTCTCCACTCTTTAGATTCAAATTAAATTAAAAGTGATATTTGTTAAATGTAGGTATAAAGTTCTTCAATCAGGAAATGTGAACAAAAATAGTAAAAAACATTATTCCTCAGCTGAAGATATCAAGTATAATTATGAATGTCTTGAAGACAAATGGTCCGAGAACACAATTATTTCGTAGTGCATTTCTTTTAGAACATAAATGAAAATTAAAAAAATCCCACCTGCGCTTTCTCAAAGAAACTTTTACAGTGTGTTGTACTACTTTTGGGACAAATTATATCAAAATTATAGAAAACTTCATCGGCTCTAACTCAAAATATGGACAATTTTATGTTTAGGGCGTCTTGAAATCTTTTGACAGCTTCCGAAGTGCTAATTTTCAACCTTTTTCAGCTGGACCAAATCACTACTTTCCTTTAAAATTCTGGACCCAAATTTTTTTACAGTGTAATTTCATCCCCCTATTTGCAATTTGAGGCATTAAACATGGAGAAATAAATTTGGAAGGGGTATACAAATTAATGGTAAGTAACCCACTGTCAACACTAGGGACTATATTCGTGAACAACGAAAATCAAGGGACGACAATTGTGGTCTCAGACCTAATAGGATAGAAAGAGTTGACAAATCTTAAAAAAACTTGGTATGACCAAAGCTTAATAAATTATAACACTGCTTACAAAGTTTCATGACAATAGGATGTATATGATAGACAATAAGTTAAGTTCTATACTCATCTTTGCGCGTAAAAGTTTGACGTTAAAATTGAAAATTTTCAACTATCAACATTTGGGGCTTTAAAAATTAAAATATTGCAAAAAAATACTTTTTAAATGCCTTAATATATAACTTATCATGTATTAAATGCAATAGAGTACTCATTTGATTTATCAGACTTGGCATAATTATTCAAAAGTAAAATTTATATGAGCCTGCGCCTAAAAATTGAGGTTTTTCAATGAAGGGGAGCCTTACATGAAGATGTAATATTTTCCAGCAATATTAAATTTGTGAAGCTTTTTGGTTTTAAATGATCCTTACATATGTATTGAAAGTACTTTAAATGGAAAGAAAAGTTACAAATAACATATCATATTAGTTTAAAAGGGTCTTAGGCCAAGTAAGGCTGGAAAAAATTTAGGGTCAATTTAGGCGGTGCCATATATTTACATTAAAAATGCATACTGAGGCTATAAGAAATAAAAATTTGTGTCTTTTTTATCATTTCTATACTCATGTGACATGATACAACAAATCTGAGCACAAAAAGACTCTTGCAATTAACTTTTCTTACATGGTATGGTCTGATACAAAGATTTTTGCCTTTTTAGGGAAAAACTTGCATGCAATTTATTCTCAACAGGCTTATATTTAAATCACTTACTATCCTACAGAAGAAAAGAAAGATATTATGTGAAATGGAACAGGTACAATAGACATTGTAAAGTGCTTTTGATACAAATTTAGCGAGGTCTTTATTATGGACTTCAAATTTTATGTACCAAGCTCCCCACTTTTTACTTCATCCAAACAGGGCGTTAAACAAGGGTAATTTATACAACACATTTTGCACATATTTTCTGAGATAATCTTCTTTTCTGTAGAATCAGAGTTCATAAATAAGTAAAAGAACTAGATAAAGGCATAGAAACACAAATATTGACACATGAAAACCTGTCAGATAAAAAGTCAGGATGCTATTTATGCATCAATATTGAAAAAGCTATAAATGCCTATTTTGACCATAAAATGCCAAAATTGGTCATTTTTACAGAAATTCTATAAAATCAAAGTTTAAATCCTTTAGTTTCATGCTATTTGACAAATTGACACCATCAAAACATTTAGGGAAGTTGCCAAAGTACAGATTCTATATTTACAGATTTCACCTCTTAGGTCCGAGAACACAATTATTTCGTAGTGCATTTCTTTTAGAACATAAATGAAAATTAAAAAAATCCCACCTGCGCTTTCTCAAAGAAACTTTTACAGTGTGTTGTACTACTTTTGGGACAAATTATATCAAAATTATAGAAAACTTCATCGGCTCTAACTCAAAATATGGACAATTTTATGTTTAGGGCGCCTTGAAATCTTTTGACAGCTTCCGAAGTGTTAATTTTCAACCTTTTTCAGCTGGACCAAATCACTACTTTCCTTTAAAATTCTGGACCCAAATTTTTTTACAGTGTAATTTCATCCCCCTATTTGCAATTTGAGGCATTAAACATGGAGAAATAAATTTGGAAGGGGTATACAAATTAATGGCAAGTAACCCACTGTCAACACTAGGGACTATATTCGTGAACAACGAAAATCAAGGGACGACAATTGTGGTCTCGGACCAAATACAAATACAAATACAAATATTTTTATTGGCACAAACTCATTAACAATAAATGGTTAAGACCTATGGCATGACATGCAACTATAATAATTGACATGGTAGAATGAAAGGTTCCATGATAACATATCATGCTAAATTATGAAAAGTTACAAAATGATGTATCATATAAGTTCACTATTTCTTATATTTAGACACTCTGATATGAAAGAGGAAGACAGTCTAAGTAATAATGCTGAGCTATTATTGACCAAAAGAGATATTTTTTCATCAGCGGTAATGTTACGCTGTATTTGAAATATAACATTTATTTTATTTTCTAATATTTCTCGCTTTGAGGTATATCTATTACATTTTAATAAAAAATGTTGTTCATCCTCAATTTCCCTATTTTTACAGACAGGACAGTATCATCAGTAAGACATGAACAATATAGTCTTGTTAACAGACATGACATTTTGTTAGGGTCATACACTAGAAAACAGCTTGAACCCACTGATGCTTTGTTTTTGAGTGTCAGCTGTATCTATTGTCAATTTCTTACCTTTTCAACAAGCAGTTAAACTATCTTCCATTTGTGATGTTTTGGAAAGAATAAATCATGAAGGTTGGAACAAAATATGTGTCCTGTCCAAAAGTAGGACAATTGCAAAACAGATGTCACCCAAACTTATTCAAAAACAAGTAAATTGTAGTCTTTATAAAATACATTATTAATAATAAAATTAAAATTAATAACAAGTTTCAATTTGTAATCAGATATTTTATAACAATCCCTAGCAATATTTTCAGTGGTTTTACAAAATCCCTAATTTACAAATTCACTGTAACATACATATATCATATCTGAACTAATACAGGAAATCTGGATTCATTACTAAATCATAGTCAAATCTGAAATGATGGAGTTATTCCTCTTTGTCCAAACCTTGCTGGATATCCTTAACAAAAAGTTGTCATTTCTATTAAATGATTAAGTTAAAAGTTATAAACAATCAAGACAAAATTATCATTTATATGAACCATCATTGTATTATTAGTTTATTTTTTAGTTTGACTTTGTTTTTTTTTATATAATGAATAATAACATTGTAATTTATGTGCCATTCAAAAGGCACCTTGATCAGGGGTGGATCTCTAAGATTTTTGAAGGGAGCCAGGTATAAGTTCTGGTAATGAAATGTATACTGGTGAAAAAGTTTTGGACATTTTTATACTGAAAAGGGGGGGGGGGGCATATGGTTTATTAGTTAATGAAATTATCTGTACCTGTATATAAAGATCATGTGTATATTTTAACTAACAGAAACATTAAAATAACTTACATATTTCTTCATTTTTGGCAACTTTGTAAGAATCTGAATTTATACCATGTATATATGATACACTGGATATTTTTTGTTAATTTTCATACTTTTGCTTTTAAAAAGGAGAAGTGCAAACAAGATTTATAAAGGAGCATGGATCTGCTGTATTGTATACTTTTAGCTATAATTTCTCTTGGTGTTAAAGCAGATGTGAATACGTATGGTAAGTTAGTTATTGTGAATTAGAATTAATGACAAAATTAAATTGAGGGTATACAGGGTAGATAACAACCTCTTGTACTGTCACCTGAATGAGTTTCATAATTATACCCCAAGCACCATTAAACGAAGTTGTGGAGGGTATAATGTTTTTGACCTGTCTGTCTGTCTGTCAGTTGTCCTGTTCTTGTCATTGCAACTCCTCTGAAACCACACAACAGAATTTCATGAAACCTTTTTAAATAATAAGGACATACTATGTAGATGTGCTTATCAACAGGAAATTATGATTCAATTTTTTTTTTAGGAGTTACACCCCTTTCAACTTCTTTAATTGGTATTATTTTTGTTTACAGTGAGGACATTTGAGCAACCTGAAGAGAGAATCTCAACATTTAAGACAGTGTGTTATTATCCTATGAGTAATACAATCAATACCACAACAAAAGATCCTTTACCAGAAGGCTTTAATTCAAGCCTGTGTTCACATGTTATATTTATACCAACTGTTATAGATAGAAATAACCGAATACAGCCAGCAACTCCTTCACATGCAGCCCTTTTCCAGAAGGCCATTCCTGTTATTAGACAACAGAATCCAAAGTTAATAATTATGGTATCAAATGGTGGCCACTTTGATCCAGTAATGGAAAGTAGGGAAAACATTTCACAGTAAGTAAAACTGATTTGTTCATTTTTTTTTTTTTGGTAATCTCTTTTTTGTCAAAGATCAAAAGCATCCAATGAAACTACAGATTAAATGATAAGTACAAAAGACAGTTTATTCTTAAAATCATTATAGCTGGCTTGCCAGGTCTTCAATAATGTTTGTACATCTATTTCAGATTTGTACAAAGTGCTGTTGTATTACTGAGGAAATATAATTTTGATGGCCTAGATTTAGATTGGGAGTTTCCTGGCTGGCCTATGACAGAAAAACCACACGGACAAATCCATAATTTCAGCATAGTACTTACAGTAAATATTATATAATATATTTTTGACAAACAAAAAAATCATCAGAAATCACAAATTTAAATATTTTTTATAATACGAAACATGTATAATATATGCTTCCTAAATGATTATAAATATCAACCATTATGAAACTAATGGTATCAGAAAGTACAATGTGTCTACATTTTTTAGTACGGTTCTAAATATCTAATAAAATATTTCTTGTAAAAAGAATGTTCATTAATACAAACAATATTTATTTTGTAGGAATTGAGAAAATCTTTTGAAATGGAAGCCTTGCAGACAAACAGAACCAGGCTTCACCTCTCAGCAGCTGTGGCTGCAACAAAAGAAATGGCAGAAAAAATATATGAAATGGATTATTTAAAAAAGTAAGACTTCTTGTATATTAAAAAATGTTAATTTCTACTAGCAAAAAGATAGAAAAGTTCAACCAATTCTTCTTTGTCTAGAAAATACATAAGTTTTTTAGATGCAAGCTACAGATTTCATAGTTGTAAAATAAGTATGATTTGTACAAGTACAGTTACTATACAGTTATCTACAACAAAACTTCAAAAAAATACAATGTCTAACTTTTAAAACTATCAAGAATGAACAAAAATAGAACCGTATTTATCTAACTGTAGTTCTCCCCTACAGGGCCTTAGACTTTGTCAACATGATGGGATATGATTACAACGGATGGGGACTCTTGAGTCCATTGACAGCTTATAACTCACCACTGTTTCCTGAAGCCTATGATAAATATGCCTTCAATACTAATAATCTGGTAAGAGCAATTATTTAGTGGCATTTTAAGAATGTCATGTCTGTCTATCTGTTCTACAAAAATGCCTGATAAAATAGGTTTTTTGTCTGATATATTAATGAACAGTGTGGATAGTAAACTTAGAAGTAATAGGAAAAAGAAAATACAAGTTGTTTGCAGTATATTTATGTTCATAAAATACAGAAAACACAAAAAATTATTGAATTAATAGAAAATAAAATAAATAACATATTTTGGAAAAAAAGGGGGAGGACTAAAAAAATGTGTCATGAATGCCCAATTTTGTTTTATTTGATTTTCTACATGTGATCACATATTGTACTCTTTGAGATTTCTATTCCAGAAATATGCATCTAAATATGCAGCACTCATTGTGTGCTTCACTGGTTGTTTGCATGAGTATATATGATATATCTTGTAATTTGTAGGCATGGTCAGCAACTCACTGGGGATCATGGGTTGGTAAAGACAAGTTAATGGTTGGCATTCCATTCTATTGTCATGCATTCAGACTATTGACCCCATCAATGCACGGTTACCATGCTATAGCCACTGGTAGAGGGGAATGTGATATGGCAGATTATCTCTGTGTAAGTATTTATTTATCCATCCCTTCTTTTGGGTACCATGATATAGCCACTGGTAGAGGGGAATGTGATATGGCAGCCTATCTCTGTTTAAGTATTTATTTATCCATCCCTTCTTTTGGGTACCATGATATAGCCACAGGTAGAGGGGAATGTGATATGGCAGTCTATCTCTGTGTAAGTATTTATTTATCCATCCCTTCTCCTTGGTACCATGCTATAGCCACTGGTAGAGGGGAATGTGATATGGCAGCCTATCTCTGTGTAAGTATTTATTTATCCATCCCTTCTCCTTGGTACCATGCTATAGTCACTGGTAGAGGGGAATGTGATATGGCAGTCTATCTCTGTGTAAGTATTTATTTATCCATCCCTTCTCCTTGGTACCATGCTATAGCCACTGGTAGAGGGGAATGTGATATGGCAGCCTATCTCTGTGTAAGTATTTATTTATCCATCCCTTCTCCTTGGTACCATGCTATAGTCACTGGTAGAGGGGAATGTGATATGGCAGTCTATCTCTGTGTAAGTATTTATTTATCCATCCCTTCTCCTTGGTACCATGCTATAGCCACTGGTAGAGGGGAATGTGATATGGCAGCCTATCTCTGTGTAAGTATTTATTTATCCATCCCTTCTCTAGGGTACCATGCTATAGCCACTGGTAGAGGGGAATGTGATATGGCAGCCTATCTCTGTGTAAGTATTTATTTATCCATCCCTTCTCCTTGGTACCATGCTATAGCCACTGGTAGAGGGGAATGTGATATGGCAGTCTATCTCTGTGTAAGTATTTATTTATCCATCCCTTCTCCGGGGTACCATGCTATAGCCACTGGTAGAGGGGAATGTGATATGGCAGCCTATCTCTGTGTAAGTATTTATTTATCCATCCCTTCTCTGGGGTACCATGCTATAGCCACTGGTAGAGGGGAATGTGATATGGCAGTCTATCTCTGTGTAAGTATTTATTTATCCATCCCTTCTCCTTGGTACCATGCTATAGCCACTGGTAGAGGGGAATGTGATATGGCAGCCTATCTCTGTGTAAGTATTTATTTATCCATCCCTTCTCTAGGGTACCATGCTATAGCCACTGGTAGAGGGGAATGTGATATGGCAGCCTATCTCTGTGTAAGTATTTATTTATCCATCCCTTCTCCTTGGTACCATGCTATAGCCACTGGTAGAGGGGAATGTGATATGGCAGTCTATCTCTGTGTAAGTATTTATTTATCCATCCCTTCTCTAGGGTACCATGCTATAGCCTCTGGTAGAGGGGAATGTGATATGGCAGCCTATCTCTGTGTAAGTATTTATTTATCCATCCCTTCTCTAGGGTACCATGCTATAGCCTCTGGTAGAGGGGAATGTGATATGGCAGATTATCTCTGTGTAAGTATTTATTTATCCATCCCTTCTCTAGGGTACCATGCTATAGCCTCTGGTAGAGGGGAATGTGATATGGCAGCCTATCTCTGTGTAAGTATTTATTTATCCATCCCTTCTCTAGGGTACCATGCTATAGCCTCTGGTAGAGGGGAATGTGATATGGCAGATTATCTCTGTGTAAGTATTTATTTATCCATCCCTTCTCTGGGGTACCATGCTATAGCCTCTGGTAGAGGGGAATGTGATATGGCAGATTATCTCTGTGTAAGTATTTATTTATCCATCCCTTCTCTGGGGTACCATGCTATAGCCTCTGGTAGAGGGGAATGTGATATGGCAGTCTATCTCTGTGTAAGTATTTATTTATCCATCCCTTCTCCTTGGTACCATGCTATAGCCACTGGTAGAGGGGAATGTGATATGGCAGCCTATCTCTGTGTAAGTATTTATTTATCCATCCCTTCTTTTGGGTACCATGCTATAGCCACTGGTAGAGGGGAATGTGATATGGCAGCCTATCTCTGTGTAAGTATTTATTTATCCATCCCTTCTCTGGGGTACCATGCTATAGCCACTGGTAGACTATTAAACTTTTTATGCTTGTTAGCTGTGACCCCATGCCAAAAAGATTCAAATTGTGGTTCTCAGCTGATATTTTACTCTATCAATGGTTAGAAAACCTGGCTTTCAATACATATTGTATATTTCCATGATAATTATAATATAAAAATTTTAGTACACATAATTTATTACTTAGAGAGAGTACAAAGTTGTTATTAAAAAGCAGTAAAATAAGAATAGATTTTTTAGATCTACTCTGACACCTGCCTCCCTATATATATAGACTGAGAACTTTTCTTGATGAAAATACCAATACTAAAAATATAGTACTTATCCAATCAGGATATTGATGTGTTCAAGTAGACATGATTAATGAAAGGTTAGTTTGTAGCCATTTATTTGATAGTAATTTACTTGACTTTTTTAGGCATGTGACGCCCTAAAGAAGAAGAATGCCACTCGTGTATTTGACAATGCTGCTAAAGTTCCATACCTTTACTATGGTGACCAGTGGGTCAGTTATGATGATGTACAAAGTACTACAATAAAGGTGAAACAATATTATACATTGTTTAAAAAAATTATAATGTGACTTCTTTGGGAATCTTTGAATATCTTTGAAAACAAAATTTTCGATATTATTTTTTTAAAGGATCATCATAGTGATTGATAATTTATTAAAAATATTGCAAACACTTTAAAATTCGAGGATTAGTTAGAAAAAGTAAAACATTTGATTGATATTGATAACACATGACTCTTCTAAAGTTAATTTATGAACTTAGTATTAAAAACATACTGCTTTGATAGGGCGATATTGCATTGCATTCATATTTGTTACATTAATTATTATGTATATGTATTTAGGCAAAATGGATTAAAGAACATGGTTTTGGAGGCCTTATGACATGGAACATGAAGTCTGATGATTATGCAGGAGTTTGCGACGGCAAAACAAAATACCCACTGATGAATGCTGTTCTGAGGACCATTAATAACCAGACATAGCAATACATACATCAAGAAATCAGAACATATGTATATGATTAATTATTTGATTGTTTGACAGTTCAATCTTTGCAGTAAGGTCAATCACTTCCAAGATAGCAGTGCTTGTCTGCCCATAGTATGGATGATTGTATTGACATTTTGTATGGACACTTATTTTTTATTGAAGACCAAATGTGAACCTCTAAATGTCTCTTGTTATTAGCTCACCTGGCCCTGAGGGCCAAGTGAGCTTTTCTCATCACTTGGTGTCCGTCATCTGTCATCCATCCTCATCGTCCATCGTCGTTAACTTTGACAAAAATCTTCTCCTCTGAAACTACTGGGCAAAATTTTACCAAACTTGGCCACAATCATCATTTGGGTATCTAGTTTAAAAAATGTGTCTGGTGACCCAGCCAACCAACCAACCAAGATGGCCGCCATGGCTAAAAATAAAACATAGGGGCAAATTGTAGATTTTGGATTATATCTCTGAAACCAAAGCATTAAGAGCAAAATCTGACATGGGTTAAATTGTTTATCAGGTCAAGATCTATCTGCTCTAAAATTTTCAGACCAATCAGGCAACTTGTTGTGTTGCTGCCCTTAAATTGGTAATTTTAAGGAAATTTTGCTGTTTTTGGTTATTATCTTGAATATTATTATAGATAGAGATAAACTGTAAACAGCAATAATGTTCAGCAAAGTAAATTCTACAAATAAGTCAATATGACCAAAATAGTTATTTGACCCCTTAAGGAGTAATGGCCCTTTATAGTCGATTTTTAACAAATTTTTGTAAATTTTTGTTATCTTTTACAAAAATCTTCTCCTCTGAAACTACTAGGACAAATTTAACCAAACTTGTCCACAATCATCATTAGGGTATCTAGTTTTAAAAATGTGTCTAATGACCCCGCCCGTGAACCAAGATGGCCGACATGGCTAAAAATAGTACATAGGGTAAAATGCAGTTTTTGGCTCATATCTCTGAAACCAAAGCATTTAGAGCAAATCTGCTGTGCATAAAATTTTTCATTAGGTCAAGATCTATCTGCTCTGAAATTTTCAGACCAAGCAGGCAACTTGTTGTTGGGTTGCTGCCCTTGAAATGGTAATCAGTTTAAGAACATTTTGCAGCTTTTGGTTATTATCTTGAATATTATTTTAGAAAGATATAAACTGTAAACAGCAATAATGTAAAGGAAAGTAAGAGCTACCATGAAGTCAGCATGACCAAAGTGGTCAATTGACCCCTTAAGGAGTTATTGCCTTTTATAGTCAATATTTAACAATTTTCATAAATTTTGTAATTTTTTGTAAATTTTTACAAAATATTTTCCATTGTCACTTCAGGGCCTTGTTCATTATAGTTAGAGATAATTGTAAGCAGCAAGATTGTTCAGTAAAGTAAGATCTACAAACGCAGCACCAACACCAAAACACATTTTTTTCATGAATCCTTCTGTGTCCTTTGCTTTTATATGCACATAGACTAAGGTGAGCGACACAGGCTCTTTAGAGCCTCTTGTTTATATTATTATTGTTTTTCTGTCTTATCTGTGCAAATCTCACATGCCCTTTTAATCATGTATTTCTCAGGGACAGTAGCATTGACTAAACTTCCATAAATAATTATTTCCTAGGCTAGCCATCAAGTACTATGTGCTGTTTGAATAGCTAATCCTTAATTATGTTGTTCTTGTAGTGAAAGTTGAATTACATTACACCAATAAATAACCTGATTATCATTTAACCATCTTTTTTTTTGTATGAGGATGAATAATGCAGATTCCTTGACTTTAACCTTTAACCTTAAAAACCTTAAAATTGAGATTTCTCATTTAAGAATCAATTAGATTTAACTTTAGTCTGTATGTCATATTTCAAATAATGTTTACTACAGTAACTTTGGATTCATTATTATAAGTTGGATGCAAATTTCGTGGATTTCGTGGGTACAGGTGAACTACGAAATTTAATTTTCAAAGAATGATTAATTTTCTAAAGGTTTGTATAAAATTGAGAAAGGAATGTATGCAAACTTTGGCAAAACCACTAAATTAAATATTTACGGACATGCAATTTTTCCTTCATCTTCAAAAATTAGGACTAACGAAAATAAATAAATCCACAGTATATGATTTTAATTCCATGATATGTGAAAATCTGTGTTATTGATTCATACTATTATAGTTTACTGTGTTATTGATTCATACTATTATAGTTTACTGTGTGATTGGTTCATACTATTATAGTTTACTGTGTGATTGGTTCATACTATTATAGTTTACTGTGTGATTGGTTCATACTATTATAGTTTACTGTGTGATTGGTTCATACTATTATAGTATACTGTGTGATTGGTTCATACTATTATAGTATACTGTGTGATTGGTTCATACTATTATAGTTTACTGTGTGATTGATTCATACTATTATAGTTTACTGTGTTATTGGTTCATACTATTATAGTTTACTGTGTGATTGGTTCATACTATTATATTATACTGTGTGATTGGTTCATACTATTATAGTATACTGTGTGATTGGTTCATACTATTATAGTTTACTGTGTGATTGATTCATACTATTATAGTTTACTGTGTTATTGGTTCATACTATTATAGTTTACTGTGTGATTGGTTCATACTATTATATTATACTGTGTTATTGATTCATACTATTATAGTTTACTGTGTGATTGATTCATACTATTATATTATACTGTGTTATTGGTTCATACTATTATATTATACTGTGTTATTGGTTCATACTATTATAGTTTACTGTGTTATTGATTCATACTATTATATTATACTGTGTTATTGGTTCATACTATTATATTATACTGTGTTATTGGTTCATACTATTATAGTTTACTGTGTGATTGATTCATACTATTATATTATACTGTGTGATTGGTTCATACTATTATATTATACTGTGTGATTGATTCATACTATTATATTATACTGTGTGATTGATTCATACTATTATATTATACTGTGTTATTGGTTCATACTATTATATTATACTGTGTTATTGATTCATACTATTATATTATACTGTGTTATTGGTTCATACTATTATATTATACTGTGTTATTAATTCATACTATTATATTATACTGTGTGATTGGTTCATACTATTATATTATACTGTGTTATTGATTCATACTATTATAGTTTACTGTGTGATTGATTCATACTATTATAGTTTACTGTGTGATTGATTCATACTATTATATTATACTGTGTTATTGATTCATACTATTATATTATACTGTGTTATTAATTCATACTATTATATTATACTGTGTGATTGGTTCATACTATTATATTATACAATTATACATATTTTTGTACAAATGTATGATGATGAACATTTCTTATTTCTTCATGCTGTGAATAAATTATGTTACATGCTATTTTTCTTGTATTTCTTTTCAGTATCTTTCATACACCACAAAACTGTTTTGACCAATCAACATCTTTGTTTCTTTTAGCTTTTATCATTAATTTGTATTCTGAGATGAAGATCACATGACCCATAGTTCATTGTTCAATTGCTTTCATAAAGTTTTCAGTTCCCCTCCAAGTTGAAAGGACTATTGGAGTTCCATGAACATCTACAGTAATAAGAAGTTCACATGACCTACAGTGTATGGTTCATTTGCTTTAATACAGCTTTTAATGACAGTATAAGGTCCATATTTATTTTTCAGATTCTAATTGACCAACAATTAAACCTGCTTTAAAGAGGTATCTAGGATACTAGTATTGCAATGGCTTATTAAAAGAACTTCAAGCTGGCTTCCTTTTCACTGTTACATACTAGTAGATTAGATTTACATCCTAGGTAAAATGTAAATTGTTATTATAGTCTTGGATATTACTAAGCTTCTGTAAAAATGAATGATTGTTTGGTTGTATAACTTCCAGTGGCAAATAGTTCAAGCTTATTCAGGAGGATAAAATAGAATGATATATGTTGGCTATAAGAAGAACATGACATCCAAATAGGTTTCTTCTGACTTTGATTCAAGATTCACAGTGAAGTTTTTATTTGTTTCGTCCTTTCACAGAGTATTTGAGGTCACTGATAGTAGGAATATCAAGGCTCTGTAGACAAACATTGTGTGTGACAGTTGTCATATAGTCATGTTCGTTGGTCAATGATAGTAGGAATATCAAGGCTCTATAGACAAACATTATGTGTGACAGTTGTCATTATGTTCGTTAGTCAATGATAGTATGTATATCAAGATTCTGTAGACAAACATTATGTGTGACAGTTGTCATATAGTCATGTTCGTTGGTCAATGATAGTAGGAATATCAAGGCTCTGTAAACAAACATTATGTGTGACAGTTGTCATAGGTTCGTTAGTCAATGATGGTATGTATATCAAGGCTCTGTAGACAAACATTATGTGTGACAGTTGTCATATGTTCGTTAGTCAATGATGGTATGTATATCAAGATTCTGTAGACAAACATTATGTGTGACAGTTGTCATATAGTCATGTTTGTTGGTCAATGATAGTAGGAATATCAAGGCTCTATAGACAAACATTATGTGTGACAGTTGTCATGTTCGTTGGTCAATGATAGTATGTATATCGACAAGGCTCTGTAGACAAACATTATGTGTGACAGTTGTCATATGTTCGTTGGTCAAGGATAGTAGGAATATCAAGGCTCTATAGACAAACATTATGTGTGACAGTTGTCATAGGTTCGTTGGTCAATGATAGTAGGAATATCAAGGCTCTGTAGACAAACATTATGTGTGACAGTTGTCATAGGTTCGTTGGTCAATGATAGTAGGAATATCAAGGCTCTGTAGACAAACATTATGTGTGACAGTTGTCATAGGTTCGTTGGTCAATGATAGTATGTATATCAAGGCTCTATAGACAAACATTATGTGTGACAGTTGTCATGTTCGTTGGTCAATGATAGGATGTATATCAAGGCTCTATAGACAAACATTATGTGTGACAGTTGTCATATGTTCGTTGGTCAATGATAGTAGGAATATCAAGGCTCTATAGACAAACATTATGTGTGACAGTTGTCATAGGTTCGTTGGTCAATGATAGTATGTATATCAAGGCTCTATAGACAAACATTGTGTGTGACAGTTGTCATGTTCGTTGGTCAATGATGGTATGTATATCAAGATTCTGTAGACAAACAATATGTGTGACAGTTGTCATATAATCATGTTCGTTGGTCAATGATAGTATGTATATCAAGGCTCTATAGACAAACATTATGTGTGACAGTTGTCATATGTTCGTTGGTCAATGATAGTAGGAATATCAAGGCTCTGTAGACAAACATTATGTGTGACAGTTGTCATAAGTTCGTTGGTCAATGATAGTAGGAATATCAAGGCCTCTAATCCACGTCCTTTCCTCAAATCAAATTTTGTATTCTGTGTCCAACACGAACGTTGGATAGAGAAATAAAAAAATGGACGTCGATTAAAGAAACCAAAAAATGGACTTCATTTAGATAGGCATAAAATTGGCCGTCGATTTGGAATGTTATTTTATTGTGACGTCAGATTTGGACGTCGGTTTGAGGAACGGACGTCGATTAGAGAACGGACGTCAATTTGAGTCGTACATATATATCTGATTAAGGTTTACAGGATTTTTTTCTGTTCAGAGTGACATGTGCCTGTCGATAGAAGCTATTAGGCATCACCTCAAATCCTTGGTACAATAACAATTTACCACATATGGTTCGTAAGATTTCCCCGCAAATATTTTAATGTAATTGCTAATGAAACGCCCTACTCATAATGAAAAGCAACTCTTCTGGAAATAATGTCAAATATGTCGAAACCATTAAAACTATAACTTTGATATTAGTCCAGGGTTGACGTATGGTCAAAATTCACTAGTAGAAAACATATTTGATTTTTGGCTATCTAGTAGGACTTATAGGGTTAGGCATATAGGTATAACCGTAATACAAAAGAATTGACAATAAAGGAGTATTTGTATTAATCAAGATTAATAAGGGTTCCATTATGAGGGGTATGGGGTTTTTATATACAAGACATGCCGCTGACAGATACCTAATATTACGTGTTAAAAGAAACAGCAACAATATCCATGTAACCAAACGACATCTAGAAAGTAACAGACAGTCTTAGTTTTTTCGTAAGAGTTGTGTTTTACATTTGTCATTTCGGAGCTTTTATAGTCGACTATGCGATATGGGTTTTACTTATTGCTGGAAGCTGTACGGTGACCTATAGTTGTTAATGTCTGTGTCATTTGGTCTGACTGTTTTGTGAAGAGTTGTCTCATTGGCAATCATACCACATCTTCTTATTTGTTTTATTAGACAGACGTATGTAATACATGTATACTTTAACACACATACCCCTGGTCAGACAAATATTATATTTATTGTCCGTATGAGGACTTCTGTTATCTTTATTTCCTTCATATCATAACGGGTAAAGGAAGACAGCTAGAAGTAAGATAATAAATAACAGAGTTGCTGCATTTGGAAATAATCGCTCAAAAATCGTATAGCAAAACATATAAAAAATCCATTTCGTTGCATATACATTTGTATATGAAATAATTGCCACTGGACGTTAAACAAGCAACAATCAATCAATCATCACCTACACGAAAACTGTTCTGACCCGGTAGTAGAACGAAATATTCTACTTTCTACATGTTATTGAGTTTTTAGGCAAAAGTTTTCAATCGGTTTACATAAAGTGTTATAAATTGTTTATAAAACCAATGAATACGATCAGAATGATCCATTTGTGTCTGAAAAATAAGTCTTCTTATAAATATATGTAACATTTTTCTCAAAGATATGTGTGAATTTTCTAACTCTGCAGAATGTGCACGTTCTCCAGGTGATTATTTGGAAACTGTTATGCAATGGGGAATGTTCCAATCTCATTAAAAGGGGAATGTTCCTTTGTACTGCTGATGGTATTTACGAAGACATTCAGTGTATAAGTTCAGTGTGTGTTCCTTTGTACTTCCGTCTGCCGATGGGATCTTTGAAGATAATCAGTTTACAGGTTCATTGTGGAACTGTGTTGACGAAGGACAACAAATCGTAAGGAACAGTGTTCATTTGTACTGCCGTCTGCCGATGGGATCTTTGAAGATAATCGGTTGGCTACAGGTTCATTGTGGAACTGTGTTGACGAAGGACAACAAGTCGTAAGGGACCGTGTTCCTATTGGCCTGCTTGGATCTCTTGGTTGTTTATCAGAAGTTGATTATTTTACAGTTTTGTATAATTATGTTAACTCGAATTCTGATAATAATATAATTTGAACTTAAATGATTGTTCTTAAAATGCTTACATAGCATGTTGTTTCTAAAAAAGAATCTGTGCACCATTATTGTAAATAATTCAAGTTAACAAAAAATATAAGGCCACACACATTAATGTCAGGAAAAAAATGAAACTAACACAACGGATTAAAAGTTTTCAGCTTCAGAATTAGATAGATTGGTTATTTCAAGGTTACACCTTGGAACTATGAATGCATGTGTGGGTCATAAACCAACTTTTTGATAAACACAAATTATTGGTTTTTTTTTTTTCTGACAATTTAAACAGTGAGAATAGATACTTCTTTGTCACCTTAACCGCAAGATACATCCCCTATACATGGCAACTTTTTATATATAAAAAAAAAAGACTTTTAATTAATTTTTTTTTTTCAATTTTTTTTTAATTAACACGTAAGTGCAATCTCATTAAATACTTATATTTTATAGCGTAAAACAAGAATAAATTCATCGTTAGTTTTTGTTTTCTTTTTGTTTGAATTGTTTTACATTTGTCATTTCTGGGCCTTTTGTAGCTTTCGTTGTATGAGGTATAAGTTTTGCTCATTGTTAAAAACAAAAGGCCGATCGATGCACTAGTCTCTTCTGGAGAGTTGTCAAATTGGCAATCAAATCACTTCTATTTAAATACAAAAAACTACTGTTTGTTAGTTGAAAGCCAATTACAACTAACAAATAAATCAATTTTTCCCAGACTAAAGAATCAATCAATACACATCCAACAGATTTAATCCTGTTTGTTAAAACCACAACCTTGTGCAAAACCTAAATATAAGCACATAGTATCGACAATATATAGTACGATAACTGCATATCCATACATATTTAGTAAAAAAAAAATAATTGATTGAAAACAAAATCTTTGATAGAGTATCTGCATTCGTCATTATGCTTTTATCGCGCCTTTCTAAGATATGATATATTAACTGTATGCTGTTTTCGTCCTTGATCATACCAATAATACCACATCATAATATCGTAATGTCTATTAGTCAAACTCTAACGTCCTTGATCATACCAATAATACCACATCATAATATCGTAATGTTTATTAGTCAAACTCTAAGACCAAATCGTCTTGGACGACAAAGATAAACTCATCGTAGATACTAGGATTGAAATTCATATTTACCTCAGGCGCGCATTTCGTCTACAAAAAAACTCATCAGTGACGCTCAAATAAAAAAATGTTAAAAAGGCCAAATAAAGTACGAAGTTGAAAAGCTTTGAGGACCAAATATTCCTAAAAAATTTGCCAATTACTGCTAAGGTAATCTTTGCCTGAGATAGAAAAGCCTTAGTATTTCAAAAATTCAAAGTTTTGTTAACAGTTAATTTATAGTTATGAACATATCAATGATAACTCAAGTCAACACAGAAGATGATTCTAAATATTCTTATACATCATTTTAATTTTGATGTCGTAACGGGTGGCAACAAAACTAGTCCGACAACAAAGACGTAAGTTGCTCGAGAATATTTGTCTGCGGAAAAAACAATAAAATATCAATGATAACATGTTTATTATATATATATACATATTACAATTATTGTACTTTCGAAAAGTTCAAGTTATTTGATGGCAGGAGAAATCAGTTATAGCACATGTATGAATGACTGACAGCTACGCATCGAAATTTGCATGACGATTGAATCCCCACATCTGTTGTCCAAAATAAGGACTGCCATGATAACTTTGAACATATGGATTATGAAAACCTTGGTAATACTGATTATGTCTGTACAAGTTTGGATTGTTGTTGGAACGTTGCTGCAAATTAGATTTTGGACTTTTTGCTGAGGAATTAGGGTGTGCCACCATTTTTTGGTGCTGATGATGTGGAGGTGATGGGGGTGGCTGAATATAAGCTGTAGATTCTTTATTATGCACTGGTACAATGGCAACACCAGGAGGAACGTATTGCTGTGTTGGAGGTGGTACATATGCCATTTGTGGTGGAGTTGGTGGTCTGGTTGGTGCCGGTACGTATGCCATTTGAGGTGGAGTTGGTGGCCCGGTGGGAGATGGTACATATGCCATTTGTTGTGGTGTTGGTGGTCTGGTTGGTGCCGGTACGTATGCCGTTAGTGGAGGAGTTGGTGGTCGGGTGGGTGCTGGTACGTGTGCCATTTGTGGTGGAGTTGGTGGTCGGGTGGGAGGCGGTACATATGCCATTTGTCTTGGAGGCGGTTGTTGTGTGGGTGCTGGTACAAAAGCTATTTGTCTTGGAGGCGGTGGTTGCGTGGGTGCTGGTACAACAGCCACTACCGCTGGGGCTTGTTGCTGCTGTGGTGGAGCTACAATAGCAACGACTTTTGCAGGTGGTGGTGGTGGTCGAGGATTCGCTACCACCACAACTGTATTGTCGCTATCACTACCAGGTCTCGCGTGATTACAGTAGGCATACTGGTCAACTGGATGTTTAGTGCAGTGTGCGGAATTGTCTTGTCCACAAAAACAATTATTAACCAAATCAAAACTGAGAAAAGCTTCTCCATTATGATGTTTCTTACCACCATCGATACAGCTACCTGAAAAAGCAATGTGGATTTTTCAGTCTATAATCAAGTCCGTCAACTAAACAAGTGGATTAGAGACTATAAAGACCCAGTGTCGCTCACCTAGGTCTATTATATGCCCATCACCAACAACTGATATTCTCCCACATTGTAGAAAAGAATATAAATCACAACTAAATTTTCTTTTTGGTTGATTTTGAATTTATTTTTTTTTGTTGCTATTTACAAAAACTAAGGACATTGGCAACAATTAGAAAACAAATAACGATTTCATCACTTGACCAAGTTGCTGCATGTCTTGTTTTGCGGATCATTTTTGCTTTTAAATTTCTATCTATCTATTAATAGTCCAATATGCAATGCAAAGGGATGAAATTAGTCATCATTAAAGACCAATAACTGCTATACTGAGTTGACCATCAATGTTTACTGATTTGTATATCTTGTTTTGCAATATTTTTTGTTCTTGAAAAAAAAATCTTATCCTCAATTTGATGGGGGGGAGGGGGGTATATTGTGGTCAAGCTGATGATAAAAAAAAAAATAATTTATCTATTTCCAGATTTCCTATTCTTTATATGAATTGATAGCGTAAAAAAAAATATTTGTATCTTGTTTTAATGTTATGCTAATTTTGTTCGTTATTTTAAGCTTTTCTCTGGCTATTTCAGTTTTTAAGGTAAAAGGTAGACAAACATTAATGATTTTAGAGCTTTCATGAGAAGTCGTCTGCAAGTTTTGATACAAATGGGCAGTAAGTAGATCTCAAGGTTCTGATAATTGTTTACTTGTAAGGTCAAACTTTATATATCCTTAGCGCTTTCCAGCCACAAGGTTCTATTTTTAGTCACGTGATGGGAAATAACGCACTTTTCCCGTCGGAGAGAGTTAGATAAAACAAAGCAATATCAATTTATCATACGATACGGTTACCAAAAAAAAAAACAGAAGTAAAATATCAGTCTAGTTTACAATACAGTTCCCTCAAATAAAGCAATATCAATTTATCAACCAATACAGTGACCTACAATAAAGCAACACAATAATAGAGTTACCTAAAATACAGCAATATCATTTTATTATAAATACAGAAACTGAGAATTTCGATGTTTCGTGTAATAGTTACCTTCAATAAAGCAATATCAATTAATCAGACGGTACATAGTCAATCAAATTATATAAAAACAATATCAATTTGTCATACTTTATTACAAAGTCTTGAAATGAAGCAATACGACACAATAACTTCAAATGAACAATTTGTAGTATGGTTTGAGAATTAAGCATTTTCTGCCAAGTATTTGATATATTTAACTAATGCAGTCATTTGCAGTGTATGCATTCTAGGCTTCGTAACTTTCATTGTACGAAATATTGATATCGCTTTATTTTAGGTAACTATATTGTATGATAAATTGACGTAGCCATATTCTGGGTAACTGTATTGTATGATAAATTGATATAGTTTTATTTTAGGTAACTATATTGTATGATTAATTATATTGCTTTAATTGAGGTAACTATATTGTCAATCTAATTAAAAACCGATCTCTCATCGCTCCTGTTTTCTGATATGTCGCGTGGGAGATCTAACGAAACCGGCTTTGAGGTCGTGACATGTGAGTGAACTAAAAGTTATGAATTTATAATGATATGCAAATGAGTTGACGACCTATTAATAAACCAATCAAAAAAGTTTATGAATTATTTTGACTGACGATTTCGCCGTAAATAAAATGAGTTACATCCCTCTACCTTACGTTAACCTTTCAAGATCGTGGAAGACTCAATTTCATTGGTTGAAAAAGATACAGCTACGAGGTCACTCACATGTGACCTCAAAGCGGGTTTCGTTAGATCTCCCACGCGACATATCAGAAACAGGAGCGATGGGAGATCGGTTTTTAATTAGATTGCTATATTGTATGATAAATTGATAGTTTTATTTTTTTGCAACAGTAATGTATGCTAAAATGATGTTGCTTTATTTTTGGTAACTATATTGTATGATAAATTGATATCGCTTTATTTTAGGTAACTATATTGTATGATAAATTGATATAGTTTTGTTTAAGGTAACTGTATTTTATGATAAATTGATATTGCTTTATTGTAGGTGTCTGTATTGTATGATAATTTATAGTTTTATTTTAGGTAACTATATTGTATGGTAAATTGATATAGTTTAATTTTAGGTAACTATATTGTATGATAAATTGATATTGCTTTATTGCAGGTGTCTGTTTTGTATGATAAATTTATATAGTTTTATTTTATGTAACTGTATTTTATGATAAACTGATACAGTTTTGTTTTAGGTAACTGTATTGTATGATCAATTGAAATTGCTTCATTTTAGGTAACTATATTGAATTATCAATTGATATCGCTTTATTTTAGGTATCTGTATTGTATAATCAATTGATATAGCTTTATTATAGTAAATGTATTGTATGTTCAACTGATATTGCTTTATTTCAGGTGTCTGTATTGTATGATAAATTTATAGTTTTATTTTAGGTAACTATATTGTATGGCAAATTGATATAGTTTAATTTCAGGTAACTGTATTGTATGATAAATTGATATTGCTTGATTGCAGGTGTCTGTTTTGTATGATAAATTTATATAGTTTTATTTTATATAACTGTATTTTATGATAAATTGATACAGTTTTGTTTTAGGTAACTGTATTTTATGATCAATTGATGTGCTTTATTTTAGGTAACTATATTAAATTATAAATTGATATTGCTTTATTTTAGGTAGCTGTATTGTATGCTAAATTGATATCGCTTTATTTTAGGTATCTGTATTGTATTATAAATTGATATAACTTTATTTTAGGTCAATGTATTGTATGTTAAATTGATATTGCTTTATTTCAGATAACTGTATTGTATGATAAATTGATATTATTTAATTATAGGTAACTATATTTTGTGATAAACTGATATAGTTTTATTTTAGGTAAATATATTATATGATATATTGATATAGCTTTATTTTAGGTAACTGTATTGTATAATAAATTGATATTGTTTAATTATAAGTAACTATATTTTATGATAAATTGATATAGTTTAATTCTAGGTAACTGTATTGTATGATAGTTTGATATTGCTTTATTTTAGGTAACAATAATGAATTATGAATTGATATTGCTTCATTTTAGATATCTGTATCGTATTATCAATTGATATCGCTTTATTTTAGGTAACTGTATTTTATGATCAATTGATACAGTTTTGTTTTAGGTAACTGTATGGTATGATAAATTGATATTCCTTTATTTTAGGTAACTATATAATGAATTATGAATTGATATTGCTTCATTTTAGGTATCTGTATCGTATCATTTATTGATATCGCTTTATTTTAGGTAACTGTATTGTATGATAAATTGATATCGCTTTATTTTAGGTACCTGTATTGTATTATAAATTGATATAGCTTTATTTATGGTTAATGTATTATATGTTAAATTGATATTGTTTTATTTCAGGTGTCCGTATTGTATGATAAATTTATAGTTTTATTTTAGGTAACTATATTGTATGGCAAATTGATATAGTTTAATTTTAGGTAACTGTATTGTATGATAAATTGATATCGCTCTATTTTATGTAACTATATTGTATGGTAAATTGATATAGTTTAATTTTAGGTAACTGTATTGTATGATAAATTGATATCGCTTTATTTTAGGTATCTGTATTGTATAAAAAATTGATATAGCTTTATTTATGGTTAATGTATTGTACGTTAAATTGATATTGCTTTATTCCAGGTGTCTGTATTGTATGATAAATTTATAGTTTTATTTTAGGTAACTATATTGTATAGTAAATTGATATAGTTTAATTTTAGGTAACTGTATTGTATGATAAATTGATATTGCTTTATTGCAGGTGTCTGTTTTGTATGATAAATTTATATAGTTTTATTTTATGTAACTGTATTTTATGATAAATTGATACATTTTTGTTTTAGGTAACTGTATTTTATGATAAATTGATATTGCTTTATTTTAGGTAACTATATTGAATTATGAATTGATATCGCTTTATTTTAGGTATTTGTATTGTATTATCAATTGATATTGCTTTATTTTAGGTAAATGTATTGTATGTTAAATTGATATTGCTTTATTTCAGGTAACTATATTGTATGATAAATTGATATTATTTAATTATAGGTAACTATATTTTGTGATCAACTGATATAGTTTTATTTTAGGTAAATATTTTATATGATATATTGATATAACTTTATTTTAGGTAACTGTATTGTATAATAAATTGATATTGTTTAATTATAGGTAACTATATTTTATGATCAATTGATATAATTTTATTCTAGGTAACTGTATTGTATGATAATTTGATATTGCTTTATTTTATATCTCGCTTACGTTAAACAAACACACGACAAAAGAATAACAGACAGCAACAGACGACATCCACTGTAACATAAACTGTAAAAAACAGTCGAAAATAGCTTGACCCATCAGAGACGACACATAGACAAAACACAAAATGCTTTTCTACTAGTATGTGTAGTCACTAATGAAGGTTAGTTCAAAATCAATTCCAACTAATGATTAGATCATGTTTTCCAAAAGACCAAAATATAAGTTCGCACATCGTATTGAAAGGATGCAAGACATAAAACAGGGGTGAAAGATACCAGAGTGGCATTCAAACTCCTTAAACAAAAACAAAAACTGACACCGCAATGGCTAAAAAATAAAGATAAACAGACAAACACTGTCCAGTACACAGAACACAACATAGAAAATTAAAGAATGAGCAAAACGAACCTCACCAAAACATACTAGCAATACATATATCTACGTTGTAGTTTATTAAAACAAAATCAATTATAGCATGTCTTTGTATCTCTTCCTTTTCAGCATTATGTTTTATAGCGACATTTATATATCTCTCCTAACGTTTATCGCGCTATTTATAGCTTTCCTAGTTGATAAAATGATATAGCTTTATTTTAGGTAACTATATTGTATGATAAATTGATATTGCTTTATTTTTGGTATCTATATTGTATGATAAATTGATATTGCTTTATTTTTGGTGTCTATATTGTATGATAAATTGATATTGCTTTATTTTTGGTATCTATATTGTATGATAAATTGATATAGCTTTATTTTTTGGTATCTATATTGTATGATAAATTGATGAAGTTTTATTTTAGGTAACTGTATTGTATGATAAGTTGATATTACTTAATTGCAGGTATCTGTATTGTAGATAGATCGATATAGTTTTATTTTAGGTAACTATTATTGTATGATAAATTGATATAATTTTGTTTTAGGTAACTGTATTTTATGATAAATTGATATTGCTTTATTGCAGGTGTCTGTATTGTATGATAAATTTATAGTTTTATTTTAGGTAACTATATTGTATGGTAAATTGATATAGTTTAATTTTAAGTAACTGTATTGTATGATAAATTGATATCGCTTGATTTTAGGTATCTGTATTGTATTATCAATTGATATCGCTTGATTTTAGGTAAATGTATTGTATCTTAAATTGATATTGCTTTATTTCAGGTGTCTGTATTGTATGATAAATTTATAGTTTTATTTTAGGTAATTTTATTGTATGGTAAATTGATATAGTTTAATTTTAGGTAACTGTATTGTGTGATAAATTGATATTGCTCTATTGCAGGTGTCTGTTTTGTATGATAAATTTATATAGTTTTATTTTATGTAACTGTATTTTATGATAAATTGATACAGTTGTGTTTTAGGTAACTGTATTGTATGATAAATTGATATTGCTTTATTTTAGGTGTCTGTATTGTATGATAAATTGATATCGCTTTATTTTAGGTATCTGTATTGTATTATAAATTGATATAGCTTTATTTTAGGTAAATGTATTGTATGTTAAATTGATATTGCTTTATTTCAGGTAACTATATTGTAGATAGATCGATATAGTTTTATTTTAGGTAACTATTATTGTATGATAAATTGATATAGTTTTGTTTTAGGTAACTGTATTTTATGATCAATTGAAATTGCTTTATTGCAGGTGTCTGTATTGTATAAATTTAGTTTTATTTTAGGTAACTATATTGTTTGGTAAATTGATATAGTTTAATTTTAGGTAAGTGTGTTGTACGATAAATTGATATTGCTTTATTGCAGGTGTTTGTTTTTTATGATAAATTTATATAGTTTTATTTTATGTAACTGTATTTTATGATAAATTGATATTATTTAATTATAGGTAACTATATTTTGTGATAAACTGATATAGTTTTATTTTAGGTAAATATATTATATGATATATTGATATAGCTTTATTTTAGGTAAATATATTATATGATATATTGATATAGCTTTATTTTAGGTAACTGTATTGTATAATAAATTGATATTGTTTAATTTTAGGTAACTGTATTGTATGATAAATTGATATTGCTTTATTGCAGGTGTCTGTTTTGTATGATAAATTTATATAGTTTTATTTTATGTAACTGTATTTTATGATAAATTGATACAGTTTTGTTTTAGGTAACTGTATTGTATGATAAATTGATATTGCTTTATTTTATTGAGGTTTGGCATGCCTTAAAACCAGGTTCAACCCACCACTTTTATTCCCCTTTAAAAGTGTCCTGTACCAAGTCAGGAAGATGGTCATTGTTATATATTGTTCGTTTCTCTTTGTGTTGCATTTTAACGTTGAGTCGTTTGTGTTTTCTCTTATTTTTGAGATATTGAGATAAGACGTGGCACGGTACTTGTCTATCCCAAATTCATGTATTTGGTTTTCATGTTACATTTGTTATTCTCGTGGTGTTTTGTCTGATGATTGGTCTGTTTCTGTGTGTGTTGCGTTTCGATGTTGTGTCGTTGTTCTCCTCTCTTATATTTAATGCGTTTCGCTCGGTTTTGGTTTGTTACCCCGATTTTGTTTTTTGTCCATGGATTTATGAGTTTTGAACAGCGGTATACTACTGTTGCCTTTATTTAGGTAACTATAATGAATAATGAATTGGTATTGCTTTATTTTAGGTATCTGTATCGTATTATAAATTGATATAGCTTTATTTTAGGTAAATGTATTGTATGTTAAATTGATATTGCTTTATTTCAGGTAACTATATTGTATGATAAATTGATATTAAATAATTATAGGTAACTATATTTTGTGATATACTGATATAGTTTTATTTTAGGTAAATATATAATATGATATATTGATATAGCTTTATTTTAGGTAAATATATTATATGATATATTGATATAGCTTTATTTTAGGTAAATATATTATATGATATATTGATATAGCTTTATTTTAGGTAAATATATTATATGATATATTGATATAGCTTTATTTTAGGTAACTGTATTGTATAATAAATTGATATTGTTTAATTATAGGTAACTATATTTTATGATAAACTGATATAGTTTTATTTTAGGTAAATATATTATATGATACTAGTATATTGATATAGCTTTATTCTAGGTAACTGTATTGTATAATAAATTGATATTGTTTAATTATAGGTAACTATATTTTATGATAAATTGATATATTTTTATTCTAGGTAACTGTATTGTATGATAATTTGATATTGCTTTATTCTATATCTCTCTTACGTTAAACAAACACACGACAAAAGAATAACAGACAGCAACAGACGACATCCACTGTAACATAAACTGTAAAAAACAGTCAAAAATAGATCGACCCATCAGAGACGACATATAAACAAAACACAAAATGCTTTTCTACTAGTATGTGTAGTTACTAATAAAGGCTAGTTCAAAATCAATTCCAACTAATGATTAGATCATGTTTTCCAAAAGACCAAAGATCAGTCAATACACATCCTACGTTTTTAGTTTAAAGACGTCATAAAAAGTTTAAGAACATCAAAAACTTGTGCAATACCAAAAAATAAGTTCGTACATCGTATTGACAGGATGCAAGACATAAAACAGGGGTGAAAGATACCAGAGTGACATTCAAGCTCCTTAAACGAAAACAAAAACAAAAACTGACACTGCAATGGCTAAAAAATAAAGATAAACAGACAAACACTGTCCAGTACACAGAACACAACATAGAAAATTAAAGAATGAGCAAAACGAACCTCACCAAAACATACTAGCAATACATATATCTACGTTGTAGTTTATTAAAACAAAATCAATGATAGCATGTCTTTGTATCTCTTCCTTTTCAGCATTATGTTTTATAGCGACATTTATATATCTCTCCTAACGTTTATCGCGCTATTTATAGCTCTCCTAGCGGTCTATGCTGTTGAAAAATTGTCCTTTACCGGACCATTTAATACAGGATGACTCATTAGCAATCATACCACTTCTGAAAATCGTGATGTCCATCCGTGAAAATGCCCATGAAATAAGGAACGACCAAATCATATCTGACATGGACATGCAAGATTGATTTGTAAGGAAACTTAAGGTCCTTATACGTTTTGTATTCATCCGTACAATACTCAAAATTCATATTCTAAAATAAATATCACCAATTAATACAAAATTATTTAATATGATAATTGTAGCTACAAACACTCCGAAATCCTTTCAACTTTGTTGTCGTATCGCCTGACAACTGATAGAACAACACAGTAAATTGTTCGAAAAAAATGTCGGCTTAAAAAGAAACAATAAAATATCCATGAAAATTGTTTATATATTTTTCTTCAACTACTGTTCTTTGGAAAGATTTCAATTTTCTGATGACAGGAATTAAAGTCAAATCACTTGTTAGAATGACTAATAGTTACGCTTCTATTTCCTTATTAGAATTGAATCCCCACATCTGCTGTTGAAAGAAAGGATTTCCATGGTAACCATAAAACTGTTGATTATTTGGAAAGCCTTGGTAATACTGATTATGTCTGTACAAATTTGGATTGTTGTTGGAACGTTGCTGCAAATTAGATTTTGGACTTTTTGCAGAGAAATTAGGGTGTGCCACCATTTTTTGGTGTTTATGTTGCTGCATATAAGCTGTCGATTCCTGATTATTAGCAAAGGCAGAACCAGGAGGAACGTATGGCTGTGATGGAGCTGGTACGTATGCTCTTTGTGGTGGAGTTGGTGGTCGGGTGGGAGATGGTACATATGGCATTTGTCGGGTAGTCGGTTGTTGTGTTGGTGCTGACACAATAGCCATTACCGCTGGGGCTTGTTGCTGCTGTGGTGGAGCTACAATAGCAACGACTTTAGAAGATGGTGGTGGTGGTCGAGGATTCGCTACCACTACAACTGTATTGTCGCCATCACTACCAGGTCTCGCGTGATTACAGTAGGCATACTGATCTACTGATTTTTTAGTGCAGTGTTTGGAATTATCTTGTCCACAAAAACAATTATTAACCAAATCAAAACTGATAAAAGCTTGTCCATTATGATGTTTTCTACCACCATCAACACAGCTACCTAAAAAAAGTAATATCGATTTATCAGACTATACAGTCAGTCAACTAAACCAGAGGCTGTAAAGACCCAGTGTTGCGCACCGTGGTCTATGTCCATCAAAAAGCAATATCGATTTATCAGTCTTTACAAGGTCAGTCAACTAATCAGGAGCTACAACAAGCCAGTGTCGCTCACCTAGATATTGGTAATCTTCAACATTTGACACTCTCCAACAATTTAGACTAAAATAGAATTCATAAGCACAGACAAACAAAGGACGCTAAGTGATAGGAAAGCTCACACTTGTCCTTTGTGACATGGGAGCTTAAAAAGTAATATCACCTTTTGGTCATGTGAGCTAAAAAAAAGCAATATCAATTCAGCAGTTACATTAAACAAGACAATACAGACGATACAGTGTCAGTAAACTAAAAATAAAGCAATATCAATTCAACATCCAGTACCACAGTTACCTTAAATAATGCAATATCAATTAAGCATACAATACAAGAGTTACCTAAAATTACGCAATGTCAATTTATTATACGAGAAATAGTTTGACAGATAAATATTTTGTCCAAATAATCAATTGGAGGAAACTCGTCTTTACAAAGTAGAAAGTGTTTTCTTTATTTTACTAACACTGCCATTCTATTTTTGATACGTAATGCTGATAAATGAGCTAAGTATACTGTTCATGTCGTTTCTTATCCATTTTGGATATCATTTTTGTTACTAGATAATTTTTATACGTTACATATGTACAACAATGGTTAACATTCGTATAAGACTTATCTGGACAAAAGTAGCGTTTTACCTTCCTTTGTTTTAAAAGACTTATCTACTTGTACAGAATCATTCTCCGTTCATTTGTTTAAAATACTTATACCTGATACCTGGACCGAAGTAGCATTTAATTTCTCACTTCTTTATTTAAACTACTTACGTGGATCGAAGTAGCATTATCCTTCCTTTGTTTAAAATACTTACGTAGATCGAAGTAGCATTTTCCCTTCCTTTGTTTAAAAGACATACCTGTCCCGAAGTAGCTTTTCCCTTCCTCTGTTTAAAATACTTACATCGATCGAAGTAGCATTCTCCTTCCTTTGTTTAAAATACTTACGTGGATCGAAGTAGCATTCTCCTTCCTCTGTTTAAAATACTTACGTAGATCGAAGTAGCATTCTCCTTCCTCTGTTTAAAATACTTACATGGATCGAAGTAGCATTCTCCTTTCTTTGTTTAAAATACCTACATGGATCGAAGTAGCATTTTCTTTCCTTTGTTTAAAATACTAACGTGGATCGAAGTAGTATTCTCCTTCCTTTGTTTAAAATACTTACACGTGGATCGAAGTAGCATTCTCCTTCCTCTGTTTAAAATACTTATACCTGATACCTGGACCGAAGTAGCATTTAATTTCTCACTTCTTTATTTAAACTACTTCCGTGGATCGAAGTAGCATTCTCCTTTCTTTGTTTAAAATACTTACGTAGATCGAAGTAGCATTTTCCCTTCCTTTGTTTAAAAGACATACCTGTCCCGAAGTAGCTTTTCCCTTCCTCTGTTTAAAATGCTTACATCGATCGAAGTAGCATTCTCCTTCCTTTGTTTAAAATACTTACGTGGATCGAAGTAGCATTCTCCTTCCTCTGTTTAAAATACTTACATCGATCGAAGTAGCATTCTCCTTTCTTTGTTTAGAATACTTACATGGATCGAAGTAGCATTCTCTTTCCTTTGTTTAAAATACTAACGTGGATCGAAGTAGCATTCTCCTTCCTTTGTTTAAAATACTTACGTGGATCGAATAAAATACTTACGTGGAATGAAGGAGCATCCTCCTTCCTTTGTTTAAAATACTTACGTGGATCGAAGTAGCATTCTCCTTCCTTTGGTTAAAATACTTACGTTTAAAATACTTACGTGGATCGAAGTAGCATTCTCCTTCCTTTGTTTAAAATACTTACGTGGATACAAGTAGCATTCTCCTTCCTTTGTTTAAAATATTAACGTGGATCGAAGTAGCATTCTCCTTCCTTTGCTTAAAATAATTACGTGGACCGAAGTAGCATTTTCCTTCCTTTGTTTAAAATACTTACGTGGATCGAAGTAGCATTCTCTTTCCTTCGTTTAAAATACTAACGTGGATCGAAGTAGTATTCTCCTTCCTTTGTTTAAAATACTTACGTGGAATGAAGGAGCATCCTCCTTCCTTTGTTTAAAATACTTACGTGGATCGAAGTAGCATTCTCCTTCCTTTGTTTAAAATACTTACGTGGATCGAATAAAATACTTACGTGGAATGAAGGAGCATCCTCCTTCCTTTGTTTAAGATACTTACGTGGATCGAAGTAGCATTCTCCTTCCTTTGTTTAAAATACTTACGTGGATCGAATAAAATACTTACGTGGAATGAAGGAGCATCCTCCTTCCTTTGTTTAAAATACTTACGTGGATCGAAGTAGCATTCTCCTTCCTTTGTTTAAAATACTTACGTGGATCGAAGTAGCATTCTCCTTCCTTTGTTTAAAATACTTACATGGATCGAAGTAGCATTTTCCTTCCTTCGTTTAAAATACTTACGTGGATCGAAGTAGCATTCTCCTTCCCTTGTTTAAAATACTTACGTGGATCGAAGAAGCATTCTCCTTCCTTTGTTTAAAATATTAACGTGGATCGAAGTAGCATTCTCCTTCCTTTGGTTAAAATAATTACGTGGATCGAAGTAGCATTCTCCTTCCTCTGTTTAAAATACTTACGTGGATCGAAGTAGCATTCTCCTTCCTTTGTTTAAAATATTAACGTGGATCGAAGTAGCATTCTCCTTCCTTTGGTTAAAATAATTACGTGGATCGAAGTAGCATTCTCCTTCCTCTGTTTAAAATACTTACGTGGATCGAAGTAGCATTCTCCTTCCTTTGTTTAAAAATACTTACATGGATCGAAGTAGCATGCTCCATTCCTTTGTATATAGACTTACTTAGACTGAAGAAGCATTATCCCTTCATCCTTTGTTTAAAATACTTGCGTGGACCGAAGTAGCTTACTTTGTTTAAAAGACTAACATGGCACGAAGTAGCAATTTGCCTGCCTTTGTTTAAAAGACTTATTAGGACAGAAGTAGATTTCTTCCTTCTTTTATTTAAAATACTATCCTACAGACAGAAGTAGCATTCTTTGTATTAAAGACTTATTATACATGTCGCATAGTAGTATGCTCCTTTCTATCGTATACAAGTCTTACCTGAGCAGAAGTATAGTGTAGTATAAACAAATGTATGAAAACAGAAGCAGCATTCTCCGTGGCTGCTTTCATTCGACTTTACACTTCGTTTAAGGACATTATAGGATAATATTAGCATTTGTCGTGCCTTCTTCTAAAAGACGTAGGATTTTGACAAGACAAACATTTTTAATTAAGAAATAAATCAAAAACACACAGTTAGAGAACACATTTTTTTATTTAACAAATGTTGTATTTCTTATTTTCAATAAAAGTTTTACTTTCCGTCTAAAAAATAAATTTTGATCAAGTAATTCAAAAAAATTTTTAACAAATAAAAATTAAAAAAAAACCCCTGCCCGCTCCCCCTCCCCACTTCCCACACACAGATCATTGGTCGATGCCTTACCTCGACAATAGCATTTGCTTTGCCTCAACAGATTGACCTCAACAAATGTATAACTAATGTTGTTTTTCAATACAGAAAACTTACCCGGGCAGTAATAGCATTTCCCGTACAAATCCTTCTTTTTTCCTCGGCATTTTGCAGGCGGACAATGATAAAATTTACAGAACTGGTAACCTGCTGTGTTAGTAATACAGGAGCTCTCTATGCCCTCTAAGTCTGGAATTCTCTCCCCTGGGCAATATCTAAGACACTCTCCAAAATGTGTAAAACATGGCGTTTGTGGTTCTAATGGAATTGGCACCAAAGCAAACACATCTAAAACAATAGGCAAGGATAACGTATAAGTTTATAACATGGCCGTGTGTTCCTGTACAAACCAGGACTAAATTTAGAAAATACGCCAGACGCGCGTTTTCGTCTACTCATCAGTGACGCTGGAATCCAAAAAAGTTAAAAAGGCCAAATAAAGTACGAAGTTGAAGAGTATTGAGAACCAAAATTCCTAAAAGTTTTGCCAAATACAGCTAAGGTAATCTATTCCTGAGGTAGAAAAGCCTTAGTATTTCAAAAAATTCAAAAATTTGTAAACAGTAAATTTACAAATATAACCATATCAATGACAATTCATGTCAGCACAAAAAGTGCGGACTACTGGGCTTGTGATACCCTCGGGGAAATAAATCTCCACCAGCAGTGGCATCGATCTAGTGGTTGTAAATAAACTCATCATAGATACCAGGACTGAAAACCAAAGCAAATACAGCTAAACCAATATATATAGATTATATATAAATTTATAACATGGCAATTTGTTCCTGTCTGGGCGGGTGTAGATTTAATACCGAAAAGGCTGGTTTATTAAACTTTGCAACAATTATCTGATACAGATGGAAAACCGATATCGTAAGTTGGCATCGAAAGAATGTTTGTTTTGCTTTTATTGTTAGGGGACGACCATTTGATATTCTGTGGGGGGGGGGGGGGGGGGGGGGGCAGGAGGATTTTGAAAATAGATAACTCAGCCTTGATAATCACAAAAATAAATGGTTTGTTCTGTGGTAGTTTGAAAATGGATTACCTGACTTGCAATGTATAGAAAATAAATAACTCAGCAGATCTAATCGAAAGTATGAGATGGCACCAGATTCTTCATAAATTCATCTTTTTTCCCGAAAATAATCGTGAAACACTTCCCAAATTTTTTAATAACAAAAGTATAAATATTATTTAAATATACTTGAAATGTCTGAAAATTGGTTTCATTTAACTTGAAGTATATTGTCTCAGAAAACCTTACCTCACCTTTATTTTAACAGGGCCGTAACTACATGTAGGAAATTTCAAAACCAAACGCTTGTCTCCATATCAAATTGTGTTCACGGCCTTGCAAGAAGAAAGTTCTGTTTTCCCTCAGACTTATAGCCCTGATTTTTCGGGATCAATGTTTCTTATTTATTTGTCTTTTGTTCATTGATTGCCCTTCTGTATTCTGTTAGTGTTGCATTCCTTTTGTAATCTAGTAATTTTGTTATGAACTTGATCATGAGTTTTAAAAAAAAAAAAAAAACAGCAGCCACAGGCTTAACTATGTGAATTCCATTTTTGCGTTATCATGCACATTGGTCTTTTGATGTTGTCCATAGAAACTTCAGTCTTACACTGAATTTATACATTTTGCTTTGAGACCAAAATATTGTCAAAAAATTATTAAATCAAAACTTTATTTTCAGATTATGAAAGGGTCTTCCGAACACCCAGAAAGGCATGATTTTGCATCATTTGTTCTATAGCTTCTTGGGCCTTCATTGGCTCCAAAACCCTTCAAAAAAAATTTTGGGAAAAGTTGGGAATTTAAAAGATTCATTTCTGCAGCGGGGGATGGTTAATCTAATTAAATGGTACATAATGACTTGACTATACTATATGTATTATTTATAAACAAATCATTTAAAAAATTGTATGTTTTCGAATATCAAAAATATAGTTGTAAAAATGAATAATCAGTCCCTTGCTTTAATGAAAATGAAAAATCTTGCTTCAATAGTGCAGAAAATGAATAATCTGTCCTCTTAGTTTACAAAAATAAATAAACGATCAAAAACAAATCCTCCTGCCCCCCCCCCCCCCCCCCCCCCAGAATATCAAATGGTCGTCCCCTTACGTTCTTGGGTTGCAGTTTCATTGACGTGTACTTATCTTATTTTTCTATTCAAAAAGTATAATTGAATATTACTGTCAAATGATTTGTAATTGAGAACACCTATGTACTAAAAGTTATCTCGATAAAAAAAACATGGACGAAAACCAAAGATAAACATGGCAAATATATTTCATCGTCTAATTGTTACCAAAGGAGATGCGGAGGAAAATATGCCAAAACATCATTTCTCTTTATAACAATACTGTTTGAAGGTTGTTGTATCTAGAGAGTGAATTGACGCTTTCCCCGATATGGTGTACAAGTTATAAAAAAGTTCAACATTGTATGTTTTCCTGGAAAATTAATAGGAATTCAATCTCTGAATAATATTGGAAGTGGGTATCTTACTGTGATCATTATTCGAAATACACAAAAATATAACTTACTGACAACACAGATAGAGATGAAGAAAACAAAAAGCATTCCAACTGTTCTCTGTTGTCTTTCCTGTTGTAAATGAAAAATAATTCAGACAAATTGTTATCTGTATCAATACAATGTATGACAGAAATGTTTTAGCTAATTTCCAATCTAAACAATCAAGGGGATATATAGTTTGTCTCGTTGGCAATAAAACCACATTTTATTTTTATATTTTATGTTAACACGTTTTAATGTACAAAATGTATTAAAATGTACAGCATGTATGCAACATGTTTAATTAAAACAAAGTAATTAATATCATGCGACATATTTGTCAAATAAAAATTATGAAGTCGTGTTATCTTAAATTGTTTTCAAAAATACTCTTAGTTAATCTTTAAATGAATAATTTAGAAAACGTGATTTTGCAGAATTTTAAAAAATAGTTCAATTGTATTTTAATATCATATTGCTATGTATATTAAATTCCTTTTTTTTACACGGCTGTGATCAGTTTTTATTTATTTATGTGTGGATGTCACTGAGTGTTGTTTGGAATATGATTTGTTAATACCCATTTATTCTTTAACTGAAATGTAAAAATATTAATTGATAGAACTAAATATCAAAAACATAAACTCACCCGTTCAAACTATTTGGTCAAAAGATGCTAAAATCCACAAGGAATTGAAATAAAACGCTATGTCTTAACTTAGGCGATGACATCAAAAACGTGACAACATTAAAATGTACATTTTAATTACATATGAACCTTTCAGTCCTTCCTAACAATTTGTTTATTAATTAATGACCGCATGAAATAATATTCATTAATTAATACACAACATTTGACAAGTTTATTTGGACCTTTCTATTAGATCCATTTTATTTGCTATTCACACGGTTGTTGTTTTTCTTTTTTGGGGCATTCATTTATTTTGGTATATTTTTTTTCTTTTTTCACGAAAGCGGCCATTAAAGTAAATATAAATTACAACACATAGTAATTAATGGTGACCCAGTAATTAATGGTGACCCGGTGTCCACATAAAATTCAGTATTCATCTTTTCAAACTATCTGTTTCATATCTAAACTTTAAAATGAAAATATTCTTATAGTTTGAGCTATGATTATATAGGTTACAAAACATATAAAATGTCATAGTCTTAATATTCAGTTGTCATTAGTTTGAGGGTATAATTATATAACACATATTTGGTTTTTTTTCCTGAAATCATCGGAGGATAGGAAAGAGTTTAATCGTAGTTGTTTTGATTCTCGTCTTCTAATGTTTTAAAAGTGTCAAGTTTTCTGAACTTTTTACTATTCATACAGTGTATTCTTGATGTTCACAGTGTTAGAAACATGGAGTTTTCAAATTTTAACGTTTACAATTTGAGAACATGCTGGTTTCAAATTATACAGTATATATACCTAATGTTTTTGGCGGGACCAAATAATCTCCATGGAAATGAAATATGGCAATGCTAATTCGTCTGCATACCAAGTGTCATTGACCTATACCACTAGCATGACTAGTGGTTGTCATTAAACTGACATTAAATCGCAATAAAACATTGTTGACGCCGCCGACGCCGACGCCGAAATCAGAATACCTAAGTCTCGATTTTCGACTCCATCAAGGCAATCAAAAAAATGAAATGCATGATTTGTAGAGTTTTATTGTAGTTTTTAATAGAACAGTCCTGTTAATAGGCATATGGACAGCATTTAAAAAAGCTACGGACATACAAATGTGCGCCATGTAATAGAAATTGTCGTTGAATCGAATATTCCTTGGCCACATCTTTCAACCATATTTTAAAACTACCCAAAAGTTACCAGTTAATATCTGAAATAATAAACAAGTCACCCATTCATTGATATATTTATTCTTAGAATATTGGAGTCATTTGTCACTTGTTATCGTTATATTAGTATGTGTGCTAAACAGACAAATAAGATACCTAGGGACAACCATACATTATAAATGGAAAAGGAATAGCCTACACCATAACTCACGAGAAAGCAGATGGATAAGAAAAACAGTGCATTAAGACAATCATAAACTAATCATTGCACAACACAAATACTTTTTAAGCAAAACATATGAATAAAAATTAATCGTTAATATTTATGATAGATATATGTACAGGTAAATTGGCGCAATTGATACATTTTGAAAACAAAATTTGGCGCAAATGATAGCCCCGAAAAACAGTAATTGGCGCAAAAGGACTGCTGTCGACATGAATTTTATGCCCTTTGAAGTTGAGCGCCAAACTATCAATCAATATTCATATATAGTATTTATTATACCCTACTTTATGTCAGTTTATTCATGATATATTCTTTACGTATGTAACTGTTTGTAGTAAGTATGACAGAACATCCACATGTTTTCGGCTCAAATTTTATAAATAAATAGTTTCTAAAAGATAAAAATAATCTACATGTCTGTAATTAAGAACATGTCAGTATACATTAGTATTTATAATAATCTCACCTTATTAAAATACATTATCAAGTTATGAACACTTAGAGTTTTTGGTCTTTCTGTCAAATATTTACTACTGTAATGTCGTTTTTGATCTTCAGGAAAAGTAAGTAAATTAAGCCAAGGATTTGATTTCCACAAATTACTTACAACCTTTACTTAATTCGTTCGTAGATGCACAGTTTGGTTTGTAAGTTTTTTCTCTTTCTGTAGAATTAAATACAAAGCTTAGTTTGGAAATTTTGGCTCTATCCGTAGAAATGTTATTTAACGCGGGACATAACATCATATTTTTAACGGGGATGTTGTTTATATAGCTCGTAAAGTGTAGGGGTCAATTTCATTTCACACCAGGCCCATTTTTATACAATATTTAGGAATCCTCTCATCGAGTCCCTGAATTCCGCTCAATGAAATAACAAACGCCTACATGAAATTGCAAGTGTGTATCAAAATGCCTTAAACAGCAACAAGTGGTGCAGAATAGCATGTTGATTTAATGTTAATATGTAAAATTGTGAAACACTGTTTTACAGTATATAATCCGGATTCGTTCAAATTCCGGTAGAATTTGACAAATGTTAGATTATAACCCTGCGAGTGGAAAATATGCATGAAGAATTGCCTAGATACCTTTATATTATAAATACGATTCATGTAAACAATCTTATTAATAAATTAAATATTGCTATACAATTATTTACATAAATGGTCTTGTGTACGTTGAGTAGATACTTATATGGTGTCATATTCATAATGGCACATGCACAATCATACCACATCTTTTCTTTAATTTATATAAATGGTATCTATACCAGGAACAATTAATTAAAAAATAACGTTACGCACAATATGCAATTTTTCCGGGGGGGGGGGGGGGGAATTTCCATGCATGATCAAGGAATGATTTGTATGAAATTTAATAAATGATCGCAGTTATTATGTCTTTAAAGCGTTATTTTCGTTATTAACATGTTTAATGACTCATAAAACTATTTGAATGAATAACTTTGATCCTATGCATATCTACATCAGTAGATTTACATTCTTGGTCTTTTATTGTTTTCAAACTATTACGCCTATTTCATACGAAATGGGTATTATTTGACCCACTGTAGAAAATGTCTACTTCCAAAGATATTTTTAGTTCTTGAAAGTGACTAAGTCATCTGTTGTATACGATTTAATTGTGAAACAAGCTGGAGATCAGAGCAGATAGCACTTTTCCTTTGTTGTTTTTTTTTTTGTTGTGCATGTAATAATTTAATGTCATGAATGATATCTCATATATATTCTTTCTTTTGGCCTTGTTGGACATTTTTTTTTAAGTTATCTTATTATTCGCGATATTAAATATAAACAATTAACTGCTTGTAGTCCATAACTTTAAGTTAGATTAAGAATGTCATAAACAAGTACCTTTGATAGGACTATACTACACAGCCAATAGCCAACAGCAGCGCTCATGAAATCCTTATGAATCTATGTGGAAGTCATGCGAATTCTTTTTGCACATTTACAAACTTATAAATTAACATGGCAAAATTATGACAACTTCGTTTTACAAAATAAAAAGGGTGACCTCAATGATCATGTAGCCAAGTGTGCTGAAATTGCATCCGATTTTATAGCCTCTCCTCCATTACTGTGTGGGATTTGTATTTTATAAAATTCTATCTCAGATGTTAAACGTAGCAATTACAAAAATAAAGTAAATTATATATCATGTGTACCTGTTAATTTATGTTAAATGCATAGATACCCCAGTATCCACATGCAAGTCCATATGTTCCATAGTCTTTTATAAGAGAACCAACTCTGTATGACTTGTTTTCATATATACACATGTCTAAAAATATATAGTGATATGAATGAATAAAAGATAATAGGTATTTTCAGGGAGACAGCTGTCACAAATAAGAACATGAGACACTTATTATTTGCTTACCTGTCCCAAGAGAAGAACCTCTTTGTTTTGTTGCTTGTAGAATTTGATAGTATCTGTCGACTTTTTTTTTAACTTTAGGAATACCCCCCCCCCCAAAAAAAAAATGAGGGAGGAAAATACAAACTGTTGTTGTAGAGGCTATTAAAACATTAAATGTTATAAATCTCTAGTCTTAATTGCAAATGTTTTAAAATGAACACTTTTTTTTTATAAAACATTGAAAAAAGCTGTAAATATATGTCTTTGTACCATATAGACAAGAATTTTAAACAACACAACTATATCTTTTTGTATGTTATTCAAGAAACCTTTAAAAAAATCACCATTATCATCTTTGTTAATAGAAGACACAGAGCATACTCTCACGAGACAACCTTACCCGCAGTGCTGATTCGAAACAAATTCAGTGAACATTGGACCTATACCCACTTTGGGTGTTGTTGGTTCTGTTGATGATGTTGAAAGTTTAGTTGTCTTTTGGTTCTTTGAATCGTCTTAAAATGAAAGATTTAAAAGTCTCAACGAACTTAATGTATACATATAGACATAAAAAGATGTGTTTATACATATAACTTCAACAAACTTCGAATTGCAAGTAACTTGTAAGTGAATTTATACGTTTAAGAATAACTTACAGATGGACATTGGTATTCTTCGTAGGGTAACTGCCTTTGGGAGGATGAACTTATAACTCCTTACAAATGTCTTAAATCTTTACTCAATATCTTCTCCTATTTGTCAGTTTTTAGTCCCATTTGTACGTTTTTTCAACAATTTTGACTGTTCCACATAAGCAGGCCAAACAATAAAACGTACCAACAAGGCATGTACATATATCTTAACTTTACATTTGACTGCCATATAAACAGGTTAACAAAAACACAACATTTCATGTTTAAACTATTATTTCCGCATCTTGCAAAGTTTTTAAAGAAATACCTTGGTAATTCTCCCAAGCTGTTATTCCCCATTTTCCACACTGAAGTCCATAATTTCCGTAGTCGTTTATCTTTTCACCAACTTTATAGTGTTTGCCTTCATACACACAACCAGCTAAACGTAAAAAAATGTCATTCATGCTATAAAAAGATTATAAACGGAAGGCCCGAGCCCCCCAGGATCCGCCTATGCCCCTTTAGTAGCCGACGTGTTCTTGTGACTGTTATGCGTCATAGTGTATGGCCAAACTTGGTGTAGACCCGTCTTAGTTGCATTTAATTGATAAATTTAACAATACTTACCGTATCTTGATGCTATATTTTCGTTAATTTATCAAGAACTTTCTAAATAAACTACCGAAATTAACACAAAGGAACGTATCTAAATAAATTAAATATAAACTGTATCAGTCCATTCCTATATAGATGTAGATATTTCAGTCTAACGCGAGAAAACTCTACTCACTCCGACGACAGAAGGATAAGATTTTTCCGGCGTTTTGTTGCGCCGATTTTTTCTTTCATTTGCGCCGATTTTTTTTTCTTCACTTGCGACGATTTTTTTAAAAGGTAAATTGCAGGTGAATAAATATAAGAAGATGTGGTATGAGTGCAAATGAGTCGAGAACTCAACTCTCCATCCAAGTCATGTTATTTTTCATTATCATTTTAGACCTATTCCATTAGCCATTTGTACAAATGTAACGAATTGTCAATCATAACATGTATATAACTGTTGTCCCCTGCTCACTACGGGGAGATGGAAGAAGGCCTACAAGATACTATATGGAACGCCATGACTGCCTTATGATGATGATCAGCATTATATGCAGTACTCACACCACTATATGCAGTGCTCAAAAATATGATTAAAGAATTGACTCCTCGGCTTTTTTCAGTGTGTAATATGTCCATCATGTTACAACGAAGTTCCAGAACAATATGAATCAAAATTAACTTAAACATAAATGAAAAACAATTATAACTAGATTTTATCAATGGTATAGTACACAGTATATGTACAAGTTTTAACTTACCTGTAAATCTAATTAGGAGCAAATATAAAATCGGCGCAAATGAAAAAATGAAAATTTTCAAAATCGGCGCAAATGTCATACGCCCGATTGTTCGTTCCCTATTGTTAATTTTCCTTTTTTTGGACGGTGATGTTTCTTTGGAACCATCTTACGATGTTTATATATCACAACTCGATTGCTTTTCCCTTGTCTGTTGTGACATTTTAGATTTCAATGAACGTGATCTATTACTGGTAAATAATTGCAAGATTCATTTTCGGAATATGTAACTAAGATAAATTTTATTCAGATAGACATGCATTTGTAAAGGCCTTTCTCAACTACTCTTGCTTTGAACATCATTTCCACCATTTAAACAGCTGTAGCGAGTCGAACAAAGTCTGGAGTGAAATGATCTAAACCAAAGTTCTAGTTTATAGTTTCTATATAAGGTAAAATCGTAAAAACATTCAATTCTATTCAATTCTATCTATGACATGCGCATTAAATGGCCGGACAAATAGCCCTTGCACTATTCGTCCGGCTAGCCGGACAAATAGCAACTCCGTTACTAAATTATTCCGTTCACTAAGGACGAGAAGAGACTAGTGTACACATGACATTCGATAATTAAAGAGTTTTGTCAACTTCATCTACAGATAACGTTGTTTATTATTTTTTTTAAATAAAAAAAAAGTATTTGTGAAAAAATTATGTATAACGTTGTTTATTTTTTTTTTTGATAAAAAAAAAATATTTGTGAAAAAATTATGTGTAGGCATGTGCCTAAAGTGCCTAACGGCAGCTACGCCCCTGGCGTGTTCCATTGTCACATTCCGAAAACTGCAAAATATATCCCAAATATTGGTATCGCCGTTTTCAGCCATGATATATTAAAATTGAAAATCAGTGATCGGATTAGTCCTTGGTGCTAGCCGGACAAATAGCAACTCCGTTACTAAATTATTCCGTTGATATAAAGATTTGGTTTTGAAGTTTGGTTGTACTTGTAGAAAACTTATTTCAAATTGAATAGCATATTCTCATTTTTACGGATATTTCATTTGCCGAGCACGGAAGTTAAACGATTCGGGTAAACTTATCGATCCTTTCAAGAAACTTATTCTAAAAGTTACCAAGTCAACACTGTTATTAGATCTTTGCATATTATTTTTATTGGTATTAACATTAGTTTTGTTATCAGTAAATTAAAATCAATCTAAACATAAGCTGTTTCTACATATGCAAGATGGCTCTACAATCTGTCGATACCTGCATCTTGGCATTGTACAATGTCATGTTTTTCTCTGACTATATTATACATGTATACGTATTTATGCTAAATCTATTGGTTCATGATTGGATGTATACTGATTGATATGTTAGTCTTAGATGCATGACTTCAGTTCTTTTATTAGTTTTTATTAGCGTTGAACTAGCTATAATATATATACATATATATTTATTTAGAAACTACCCCTTTACAACGGGGTCACTTGCAAACGGGGTATCCACAAATGCGTCTAACAACATATGCAATGAATATATACAGACAAGTAAAAATATTCATAAAACATTTTCAGTGGTACATTGTAAAATAAGACATCATCATTACATAAGAAAAATAAACATTATGTGCAGCATAAAAATATGAACTAAACTTAAAGTAACGTAAAAAATAACATTTAAAGTTTAGGTTCCAAAACCAATTGTCTCTTAGAGTACATTTCACTGAACATCTTTTTACTTAAACTGTCCAAAGTTTTACTAATGTAGGGATCAACCTGATAAAAGCAATCACCAGTATTTGTATTTTATCGAAGGACGATAACTCTGTAAAACAGAGGCCCGGGAAAGTAAAACTTAAGATATTCATTTTTATCATACATTTAGTAGTAAATACAGTAGTTTTGAATATTTGATAAATAGCCTGCTGTTTAATCCATATCGCGCATTTTGATGCACACCCTTTACCATACCCTTTATCACACCCAACTCATTTTTTTTTTTCATTTTTACATACATAAACTCATGTTTAAGGAAGTTGACTTGTCATGTTTTAGATTTTGTTGTCAGATTTTCGGAATCCTCTGGTTTTATCCACTTGACAAAAATGCCTGGTGACACCCATTGTTCTTTTTGTAAATCTTTTACATGTATAATGATAAGTCATCTGTAAAAGTCATATAAAATTTAAATTACTTTTTAACAGTTTTTGAGAACTTCAACTTGTCAATGATAAAGCTATGAAAAGTCAAGAGCGAATGTTTTCCCGCCAAAATTTCAATGGCTAATATCTCGAAAACAAGCACGGTGACATACATTTTTTGTTTTGCTCTTTGGATTCCTTTATTAACAGTGGCGTAGCCGGGTCATTTTTACGTGTACGCCCGAACCTTGGCGAGGGATATGAGGGGTGCCAACCGCTCAATGTTAAAGCACCTGCTAGTAGTGGGTTCGAAAGGGACGAAGCCCCCAAAAGCTATCGAGAACGAGATACCGTAATGATTCCTATCAGTAAAAAATCATTGATAGCAACATACTTTTGCATCTAAATGGTTTGTTTGTTTTGGTTAAATCTTGTAATATGTTTACTTAATCATCGTGTTAAACTGGAAGCTAGCCTAATGGTCATTGGTTTTAGAGAAAACGTCCAAACCAATAATACTTTTAAATAAGTTTAAATGGTGCCGTAAGTTAGCATACAATCCACAAAAGCACCTTTTAATGAACACGAAAAAAAAATGTTTCTAAGAGGTGCAATATAAAAAAAATCTGGAACACCCATGATTTCTTCCCACAAAAAGTGAATCAATGTATCGTTCCTTTAAAGGGATTTAAAAAAAATCTAAAAAAAAAATTTGATATCTTTTTCTTGATCTGGAATATTTCACGACAATCTATGAAGATTATAAATTGAGCATGTAAAACAATTAATTGCGTAAAGAAGAGTCCGGCTATCCGCCTGTCTATCAGAAAAGAACAGTAAAATGAACGAAAAAAATGCTTTCAAAATTTTAGTTTTAGACATACGTAATAGAAAAAGCTTCTTCGGCATTTTCATAAAATTCGATGAAGGTTCGACAAGTAGTTAATGTAATTGAGAAATAACAAAATGTAAGCCAAAACTGCGACCACTTATTAATTGCAGAAAGAAATACATTTTGTCTTTAAAATGTGGGAAAATTAAAGATATAATAGCATTATTATATTGCTCTGAATACTCTTTTGATCATAAACAGTTTCTGTCCAACTGTCGTAAAATTTCACGGAGAGTCATTCAAAAGACTTTATCCACATTCGGAACCTAAATGTTGACGCCACTCTGTCTCGCTTTTTGGGATATAAATCACTGGTTCGACAAAAATACAAAGGCAGCATATCGAATCTGAGCAGACAGTAAATTGCTTTAAATACAAGAAAAGTACGTAGAATTCATGGTAGATTCAGACTTTTACAAAAGATTCGAACAAATATATTAAATGGTATATTTGAGTAAATTTGGTCCCTTTGTATTCAAAATTACAATCCATTGACAAAAAGGAACAAGGCTGATGAGCTTTTGACCAGTATGTCTTATTCTATGTAGAATATTTGTTTTATTTTCAAAATACAAGTGTACGCCCGGGCGTTTTGACGTAAACGTAGCTACGCGCATGATATTTCTTCATTCAAATGCAATATTTTTTATTCAATTGCTATGAAATGTCATTTGAATACAATATTTGGTAGAATAGTTTTTTTTTTTATTTATATGCAATAAGGGAGCTACCATTTGATTTTTAGGGGGGGGGGGGGGGGCTAGGATGAAAAATTTTGTCCTGCATTTTTTTTTAGCAGTAATCTCTGTCTTGCTTTTTTATTTTTCACTCTGTTCGGTCCTGCCTTTTTTTTTTTTAGTTTATCCTGACTTTTTTTTACCTAAATTGTCGTCCTGACTTTTTTTTGCAAGTGTCTCATCCTGCCTTTTTTTTTACTCAAAACTCCTGTCCTGACTATTTTTTTCAAATTTCATCCTAGCCCCCCCATAAAAATCAAATGGTAGCTCCCTAATTGCATCATGGGAAATTCTTTGACGCCTTAAGGTAAAATTTGCAACAACGATTTTGATTGGTCGGTATTATTTTAAGATTTTCTCCCCTTTCTAACTAAATTTGGCGTTCGTGGGAGTTCGTGCACTGGCAATTAATGCCAATAATGGCCAGGTCGAGCAAAAAATGCGAGTGACAAGTAATAATAATTAATTTGACACACAACTTGTTCATGGAAAGAAACAAATGCCTGCGTGCAATGCAAAAATATTTCCAGTAAAAACCCTTTCTGAAGAAACTCCCTACAGTAAATACACATTGAAATAAATAAAAAAATATATACATAGCCCTTTCCCCCTCTACGTCCAGATACATATTATCATGACCTATTTTTGTGCTACATGTATATTATTTTTAACTTTTCTTGATCCTCAGAGACGTTGCAGGAGGGCAAACATGAAAAAAAGAATAAAAAGCCTTCAGGACGTTATAATTATTTGAACTAAGCCACCTCTTTTTTTGCTACACGAAGGAAAAAAAGTCACCTAATTACAACAGCAGAACCCAAAACCCCGTAACAAGGAGAGACATAAGCTGTTATACTCCGGAACTAGTTCTTTAATAAAGACAATTCAGGATAAATTGGAACCAGTTACTAACCCATGTTACAACAATAGTCCTATGACATAGGACTTCACTGTATGGGGCGTAAACTTCATATTTATTACTATATATATAATATGTGCTCTCATGTATTATGCCGCAAATCATTTTTCATTTAGGATTCGTTGCTGAGCTTTTTTTTACTGTTCTCATCTCCGAATCCCTTAAATAGATTTTTTCAAGCCCCACAGTAGTTCAATAATTACTATATGTCATTGTTCAAATAAGTATGCGGGACATATTTCAAAACATATTTGATCTGAATTCAGGATTTTTAAATGATTTACTTTTCAATACTGCATTGGGAAAGGAGGGGGGTATACAAGTTTATTTTGTGATACAGTATATAATATAATTAGGTATCCAACAAATTATATGATTGTACGTTTAGCTATTATCTAGACCCGTACAAAATGTATATAATAAGACACATATAACAGGAGCGGATGAAAAACCTCGGTGTCTTAGGGAGGGGGTTCAAATTTAGATATTTGTATAGAGATGTACATATGCGAGTATTGGCAGTAATGGTTATGGTGTGTGTGTGAAGTGAGGGTTTCAGGTCAAAGATCGTTTCTATAATTCTATATCTTTTAGTTTTTACCATTTCACTATATTCTTTATCCTTTGATCTCTATTATATTTGTCCTAAACATGCATGACATATTTGCCACTGGACATAAGGCAACCGAAAATCAGTCAACTTATTCTGTATATTTTATTTTTTTTTTATTATGTTATTTATAGGTTTGTTCCCGCCCCTTATGTATTTTTTGTTTATATATTTGATAATGCCAATGTTCTTCGGAAGTGAGCTAGAAGAAGTCTGTTTCTGTTTTTTTTTTGCATTTGGAAGATATTCTGGCTCTCTTTCACCTTTTCTTTTTTAAAAAAGGTTATTAAGACGGCAGAGGCACATAACAAACATGGCGTCATTTAGTATACTGAATGATATTAATAAATTTATGAATGCAGATATATTAGAATGTGAGTTGTTTTTTAAACGTTTTTATGGTATGACAGTAGGACGATAAGCTGGATAAATATAAGAACTACACGGACAATATCCATAAAAGGACAATTATTTGATATTCTAGGGAAGGGATTTTGATTGATTTATAAATATAGTGTTTAACGCTACTTTCAACACTATTGGGTTATTCCGCGGTGGTCAGTCTAAATTTATAAATGAAGGGTGGAGAAGGGAAGGGAGGGCATTATTATTAATTTCAATCTGTCGCTTATTATGCCCATTTTTAAGCTCTTACCAGGCAACCATATTCATATATGAAATCCTTCTGTCCCCCACCCGAACAAATAAATAAATATAAAATGGCTCTTATTTAACACAAGTTTAAATTGATTGATTGTATGTTGCTAATTTTAACACCCAGTGACAAATATTTCATGCTTGTTCATCAAAAACACGAGTTTATAAGTCAGGTCTATAATATAAAAACGAAGACATGGACTGTGATTGCAAATAAGGCAACTATCCACCGGAGTTCAAAAATGAAGTGGATATAAGCAATTATAGACAATCGTAAGGCCTTCAACAATGACAAAAACCTGATACTGTAAAGTCGTCTATAAAAGGCCCGACATGAAAATGTAAACAATTCAAACAAAATAACTAACAGCCTAATTATACATAACATAACAATTTACTAACTATCAAATATGAGTCGAGACATGAACCAACGACAACCACTAAACTACAGGCTCCTGGCCTTGGACAGGTAAATAAAGAATATGGCAGGGTTGATATAGAAACGAAGATGTTGTATGATTGCAATAAGACAACGCTCCACAAGAGACCAAAATGACACAAAAATCAACAGTTATAAGACATCGTACGGCCTTCGACTATAAGCTCAGCCTACATCGCATAGTCAGCTATATAAAATATACAAATGTAAAACAATTCAATCGAGAAAACTAACGGCCGAATTAATGTACAAAAAAATGAACGAACACAAATATGTTACACAAGAACAAACGACAACCACTGAATTACAGGATCCTGACTTGGGACAAGCACATACATACAGAATGTGGTGAGTTGTTTCAATGACAATCATATCACTACTTCTTTTTAATATAAAATATAAATATAAAAGTCCACTTACGTTTTCCTGGTTTGGCATGCACGAAATGAACAAATAAAACAATATGCAACAAAATATGCATTGTAAAATACATCTAGTGAAGGTTTAGTACATAAACAGATGCAGTTAGCTCTGGATATAATTATTACTGATTGTGACAAATATCCGGACATAATATCCTGCATGTGATTAGAGGTATAATTGACGGGAAAATCGATTTGTTAAGCAGACATGTACTTGAAATTATTGATACCATATATAAAACATATAACGTACTATATATTAGTACTTACATTTTGTTATGGTTGTGTATATCAAGTTGCGTTAATTCGATGTTTTACTATAGATTTTTGATTTTGACTTAAATTGATACTTGAAGGATATATTATTTTTTAGAGTTTGTTCTTATGTTGTACCAACTTTCAAGAAAGGACCGAAACTCATACACTCGGCAATAAATTCGGTCCTTGCTTGTTTGTCAATTCGGGACCTGTTATAGCTGACTATATGTCAAATATGTGTATAAATGTGAAACTCTCTGAGGGTTTCATAGCTCTAGAGATACTTGAAACAATTTATTCGGCCTAATTTATTTGACAGAAGAAAGAAAAAATAATGTTCAGAATTAACGGTAAATTATACCATTTTATTTCTTTATTTCCTTTCATATAGTCCAGTCTGTTGCGTGACCCATACAACAAATACTGTTCACGGGCCAGTTTTCCTATTTTTATAATCTGCAGAAACTGTTATGTATAGCACCGTGTATAGCCTCGGAACGCCACATTCGGGGCGTCGGCTATGTTTACACGGTGTGGCGGTTTTGAAGCGAAGAAAAACGATCGTGGTAAGTTCAAGTATCAAAGGCTAGTTTTGAAAATTGTTTGTTCAAAATAATAACCAATTGCCATCTTCTTAGTTTAGATTTATTGATTTTAAGGATGTGCTTGTGAAATTAACAAAAAAAAATAAAGATTTTAAAATTGATAGTATGAATGGAAAGAGCATCAAGGATGGAACAAAATAAGCTAACAATATTGATAGGTCATGGAGCTCTTTTTCGAGATATTCGAGTTTTTAAAAACGACGGGAAATGGCTGACTCGGCCTTTATGTTACATTTGCAATGGTATTTTTTGGGTCTCAAATCGAGAGAAAAAAAACCCCAACAATCTGCTTAAATTTGGGGAAATGACCTTTTATGAGCTGCATGGGTCATTTTCAAAAAATGTACACTCATGCTAAAATTTGTATTTCTAATGGAAATTTCAGTTGTAATGGTTTAAATGAAAGCTTGTCGGATTTGTGATTCAGAAATTAATAATAAAGATCAATAAACACACCTTACATGAGAGTTTGGATGGGGTTAAATGATTAAAGAATAATGCCCTTAAAAAATGAAGATTAGAGAATAATGGGCCAAAAAAATGAAGATTGCATGCATCCAAATGCTTAATTGGGAAGATTAAGACGTTATAACCTTAAGATGAGTTCAAACAGGATAGACAATTGTAGACAAAAACGTCGTTAAATTTTTTATCTTAACATTTATATGTGCAATAATCTTCCCAATTAAGCATTTGGATGCATGCATGCAGGTGCAATACTGATATCGGTAACAGGATAGACAAATAGGTAACAGGATAGACTTTTATATAGTGATATATCAGACACGTACGTTCCTGTTACCAATGAAATAACCAATAAGTAAACTAACTTATGAGGGATTTACTTGATGTTGGGTTTATTTGAAAGGGTGAAAAAATGCCGAACAATATAAATTGCTATCTTAGGCTTGCATTACTGGTGGTAATTTTTACAACCTTTGAACACCAATTTTTAGAGGCATTTTTCAGTACAACCTGAAAAATTGGCAAATAATCTATTATTTTACAGAATGAATATATATAGAAGTTTATTCTCTTGAAAACCATCTAATTAGCTACGTAAAACAAGCTTAACATTGTATCTAAACCTTTTCTTAATAACCCAAAATTTCAAGGCTTTTGAAAATGGTAACAGGATCATAGACAAAATATTGTACCACCGATCAAAATATGTTTCAAGATATTCTTGTATGAAATCATTAAGATTGCATCTTTTAATATGTTGTTTTTAAAGTACTGTTTGTTTGGGTTTGCTTATGTAGAGGGTTGTTTGAATAAGTAATTTTAATAAATTTTTCAATTTCAAAATTCGACATTTTTTGAAAATGACCCAGCTAATAAAAACTTGGTGTTAGGATCAACCTTTTCGGCTTTTTACGTAATGTTTTTTTTTTAATGTAAATGCATATGAAAATGTATATTCGAGATCGTAAATGATTTGCACATATCTTTTTATTTCAACTCTATAAAAGAGGGACGAAAGATACCAGAGGGAGAGTGACCCGGTGCATAGGGTAGGAGGTTTTATCTGGCTTCGTTCACAAAAGAGTCAATGTAATAGTGCTGAAATTGGCGTTGAATACAAATTAATCAATTTTTCCCCAGTAAAAATCACATTTACACAATACTAATATAAAAAAGAAGATGTGGTATGATTGCCAATAAGACAATATCCACAAAAGACCAAAATGACACAGACATTAACAACTATAGGTCACCGTACGGCTTTCAACAATGAGCAAAGCCCATACCGCATAGTCAGCTATAAACGGCCCCGATAAGACAATGTAAAGACGTTACGCACAGTGTTCGGTTTAGTAATGGTAACGTTACTCGACGTAGTTTTCAATTATTTTCGACCGACTTCTGTACAAAACGTCAAAGCTTTGCACCATTTTTAATACAGCTGGCATTTTTATGTTTAATTACTCATTTAAAAAAATAGACTGTTTACATGACTGATCTTATACTTTTGACAATTAAATAAACTTTATTTACTCATAATCTTAACTTAACGAAAGTGTACATTTCAAATATTTGTCACTGCCCAAGCATGTCAATTGTTGCAAAATGCTTATCCTCTATGATGCTCAGGATTCTAAGTATCTAAGTCTGGGCGTATACATCGCGTGGAAACAGCCAGTACCAAAGTTGTCTAGGGGTTTAAGAGTATAAATGTTATAAACCCGCCTTCATCTGTAGTTTTTGAACTACAGTTAGAGAATAATGTAAAGCCTTTTTATCCGTACTATCAACATCCCAAATGTGTGTCTTTCAAGAAGATTATAAATAATAAAAAAAAAAAATAATCCTCGTTGGGGTCAATGGCAGCAACAGCTACTATATATCTTCTCTTTGCTTGATCTATAATTTCAATTTCATCCTCAGATTTTTAAATGAAAACGGCAGTTTTGAATTTTTCATTTTATTTAAAATTAAAAAGTGATCTACAGCGATTGAATTCGAATAAGTATTTTTCACATGGGTCTGCTTGTCGGATGCGTGGAAATGACTGTTAGTATATATACAACAAACATCCGCACATACATGTTACTAGGTTCCAAAGTCGAAAGGTTCGGTATTATAGAAAACTTATTATTCATCAAAAGCTTCGACGCCTTTAAGATCAGCACACGGTTTACAAAACTTTGATGGAAGTCAAATTTTCTTGTCGATTTATTACCTTTTAAATTATTAAAAATTATCCCCAAAAAAATATATCATTACACAAATGCCAGAGCTCTGGTCAAATGCTAAAAACACAACAATGCTAAACTTTCAGTCAAAGGAAAACAAAATTATAATATATTACGTTACATTGACGTTCCGTGCAAAAAACGTTCAATTTGGACGTGGTAACATTTTGGGGAGACACGGACAACTTGATGGAAATTTATGAAAAATTTAGTATTTCCTTAGCATTGAAGGCTTAAACGACTCTTTACAAAAAAAATCACATTTCGGGAGTATTATTTGTTTCATAGTTCATTTGTCGATCACAAATTTAAAATACCCTTAATTATCATGGTACTGAAAAAATCTTGAACAATGTCTCTATGGTAACATTTAAGGGAGACACGGAAAATACTGAAAAAAATAAAATGAGAGAAGTTATGTAAGAAATAAAAATGTTTTCGTAAAATTCAATAAAATCACATTTTCATGTAAAGGTGGCGAACCCTTTCTATAATTTATGTGTAATATTATAATATCGAAGTCGTTGCTTTCATTTTTGTATACTTGAATTTTCAAATCTTACAGCTCTATGGAATTTCGAAAATGACCGCTAAATTGCGAACTGACATAATATTCACGGTGGGTATGGTTGTCCTGCGAGAGAACGTACTGTGCTGGTGATTTGGTCCTGACGGGTGCTGGTGGGTCCTGATTCTGTGCTGGTGGGTTTGTTTACATTGTATCAGAACGGCAATAAAACGACTGTTTTGTTGCTTAATTTTTCTCTGATGCGTCATAAGTACCATGCAAAGTATATTTCAACAATATAAAATTGCAAAAGTCGTGCAAGTTCGTTAAACGGAATTGTCCTGACGATGTGCTGGTGATAAGAAAAACGGTCCTGGTTCTGTGCTCCTATGTCCTGGTTCTGTGCCTTTATATTTTAGTTAAAAGTGGCAAATATTCAAGATCATTGATGCTGTACTGTTATTGACTACTAGTAATTAACTGTTGTCTGCTTTCTTGAAATTGACATTGTTATGAATCTGTTTACTGTTATTATGAGAGAAAAAAAAAACCTATTTTTTATTCTTTTTAAAATTAACTGTGATTTTATTTATTGGCCTGTTAATGGAACCCTTCTTGCCCCCTTTTAAGATAAGAAAATGTGTTTACGATTTTCGGGATTACGATCATTTTGCAAGATCGCCAAAATACGTTGTAATTTATACAATACTTATATAAAGTAGATGATGTTGTATGTTTGTTGTCAAAGGACAAATTTCCATAAGAAACCAAAGAAAGTATGTGTTAACAACCATACGTCATTGTACGACCTTCAACAATAACCCATAAAATAAAAATGTATAAGGTTTTGTATAAAAATGGAGAGCAAAAATATAGAAGAAAAGACTTTCTGAGCGTTTGAATCATATGTCTTTAGCAGCTTAAAACACATTTGTTTGCGAAAAATTGAGTGCTGACTATAAGAATGACAATAGTATTGCGGGTTTGTTTGTTTTTTTTGTTTTTTTTTTTGGGGGGGGGGGGGGGATGGGGGATAAGTTAGAGCGAGGTTACAGTGAAAGTGTTAAGCTTGGAATAGTTTCCCGTAAGATTTAAAAGTTGTATTTTAAAAGAAAAATGTATCTTACAGCTATTAAGAATCACTTGCTGTATCTGTAAGATTTTTTCAACATATTTTTTTTTGTCTGAACGGTTATCAGGTAATTTTTTTCGAAAGTTCGATAGAACACTAAAAAAATCACTATTTTATGAAAGGGCAGACTAGAATATGTCAGAGAATATGTAAGAGAATGAAGACGAGATAACCTAGAGAACATTAACAAAACTAAGATTTCTTAGCTTTTTCATTTCAAAATTCCAAAATAAATAAATATTTTTGATAAAGAATTACAGGGGAGGAAGTGAACAATGTGTCCTACTTTTCTATATTTAAATATTTTTATGAATAAAAATAAAATGTGCCTTAATTATGATTGAAAATGAGTAAATGGAAAAACAACCAAACTAAAATACACTTTTATTTTAATATTGGTAATATCACTAAGCTTTTAAGTTTTGTGTGTCAAACACACCATCTCTGTAGTAATGACTCCTTATTAAGATATTTCACATCTCCATTTTTTTTCTGCATTTTTTTATATTGTGAATTCTTAGTATTATTATATTAAAATGTAGACTTAATTTATATTTAAAAAAAACTGAATCTAAAGCCAGATAAATCAAACATTTTTGTTTCTATCTATCCGTTTTCAGGACTTTAACAATCAACGTAAACACGCCTGGAAAGTAAAATGCGTACTCGGCTGTCTGTAATCGACCATTTTTAGACACCCTCCTAAAAAAACAAGCCGGGGTGGGGTTCAGAGATGCAAATTAAGTACTTAGATCAATATTTTATGTTTTCGTGTATGGTTTATCACCCCCTCCTGTGGTCTGTCAATTACGAAAATGTGCAAACTGCAATAGTATCAAAACAGCACAGACAATGAATAATAGAGATATAATTTTGTACATATACATGTATCAAGGGATAATAGAGATATAATTTTGTACATATACATGTATCAAGGGGAAACTTCTTGCAAAGCATTATTATTTATAGTTCATTATTGTATTTAGTAGAAAAAGAGAATTTGGTGAAAATAAAATCACTATTTTTGTAGAAAATTCACAGACCTTTGTACAGAGATTTTTGCCTTTTGTTTAGCATGGGATCAACACAAGGGTAAATTATCCTTAAAAATCTATTTAAAAGTATTTGAAACTAACGTTTGCTTTGTTAATTGTGCCTTCAATTTCAAAAATTAAAATATCTCGTAACTTCATACTACTAATTGAGTATAAAACAAATATATAAGTTTAAAAAAGAAATTTTTAAATTAAACACCTAGATTTAACTTTAAAAAGTCATAACAGTTTAAAACAATACAAATCTACACACACAAACAACTGGCTTAATTTCAACTGATTTTCAACCCGAATCGCTATAAGATCATATATAAGCTCAACTGTGTCGAGGGATCGTATGAGGTTCATTTATTGTCTTGGCGTCCGTATTACAATGACCAAATGTTACCAAATGATTTTTCAAGAGTGAATCTAGGAAAAACAATATTCATCAACAAACCAGACCACTGTCTGTTAAAATGTATTCGAGTTTTTAGTTACAGCCGATTCCATTGAGTATGTAGGCAAAGGTTATATCTTTGGTTAGCTTGCTTGTTAGCTAAACCGTGAAGTCATTGTTAGGTAAGGTCTATACCCTCCTTTCGAATTAGCCTGGTCCTACAGACAGAAAGATGTGTCATTTGTCGGACTAGTCTACTCTTAAAGTAGGGTAGTTTACATAACCTAACAATGACTTTTCTGTTCAGCAAGCAAGATAACCAAAGATATTCCCTTTGTCTACACGCTCATTGAAATCGGCTTTAATATTGCAAATGTTCAAGCAATTAGGGCAAAACTTAGCGAGTAAAAAAAATCAAAATGTCTATCTACCTTGCACTTTCAGAAAATTCAGATCAGATAACGAAACTGGGTCCAGCAACATTTATAAGCAATTTAAGATTTTGACCCTCACAGTTTCCATTCACCACAAATATTCTCGTTACAACGAATCAAATACCAGTTGCAGCCTTTTGTTTATCTATTAATATATGTATACGGATAAAGTTATGAAAGGTTGCAGGGTCACCAGGGTGAGGAGTCCATGTCATCTGAAATAAATGCTAAGCATAGATCTAGAAATCGGCAGATAATCATGACATTAAAAAAAACTCTCTTCTTTTCGACTTTTTTCGAACAAATTGACACATAAAATTAATTATATAGTATTTTGGAATTTTTAACTTGTGTTCAATTCATTGGTTACACCTTTTACTAGGATAACAGTCCTGTCAAGTATGAGCTGGGTAAAATATTTCAGAAAAGAAGATGGAAATGTGAAAGTTTCCGTGCGTCAGGTGCAACAGCATACGAACAGCTAACATGTCTCGTCAGGGTGGAAGCTAAAAAGTCCACGAAAATTTGATTTAAAACCTTTATTCGTTCCAACAAAGATATTGAGATTTTGTTGAGGATTTAACCATCTACGACAACAAAATTTCTTTTTTTTTTAGAATTTACAGCTCTTCTATAAATATATGCAAAGCAAACCATTGATTAAATTGCTTGCTATGATTGTTTGGATGTTTGTAAACGTCAGGTTAGTAGTCTGTTTACTATATACTACAATTTGTTTGGAAAATAAACATTAACTTCAATTCCTGTCAGTTTGTATTTGTCCAATCAAATCCCAGTATGTATTGAAACTCCGCCTACCTATTGTTTGAAAACATCCAAGCGAACATAGCAAGCACGTCAATCAAAGTTTTTTTTGCATGCTTTTATAAAAGAGCTGTACTATATAATGCAAGGAAGCGTTTAAGTCTTTCGCAAAAAAATACTATCAATTTCTTTTTGTCCTATTTAAACTTCCGTACCATTTCCTTCCATTCATGATCATTAAATTGAACTGTAAAATATTTCTTGGTACCTTCTTAATTCCTTTATGAGTCTTATGTAAACATAATTATGACAATAACTGTTGTGAGAACAAGATTCACTGCACACTTTTAAAGTTCTGCTTCATCAAACATTAAAATGTGAACTTAAGTTTTGAGACTTTTTTAATCTACACGATTGGATTTTTGTATATGAGAACATGGTTTATCTATTAGTTGAAAATGCGGCTTTGAACTAACTTTCAGTACCTGTAAGCATTCGTTATTCAATAATGTGTGTCTTTGTGTTATTATTTTATGTAATAAATTGTTGTGTTGATACACCACTGTAACAATGAAGGAGGAAATGAGGAGGGTTGGTTGGGTGGAAGTGGGGAGGGGTATGCGGAGCGCTAACAAACATGTCTATGCGGCATTGGCTTTGATCATTGTTGAAGCATCAATGTAAGGGGCATTTAAAATATCTTAATAAAACTATTCTTATTTTAGATACTATATATTGTTATCTGATATTGGACGAAAGATGTTGCCCTTTTATGTAATTATTTAATACAAGTTACGATCATTTCAAAACACATATTAAACAGCCAAATGGATGCACAAGAGCTAAAATAGGAGTCATAGATCCTATTGACAACAATTATCTGCCCAATTTTATTGATTTTGTAACATTTGTTTCAAATATGACCAACTTCTTATCCAAAATCACCAGCACCGTATCAGGACCCACCAGCACAATGACAGGACCCACCAGCACAGTATCAGGACATGAATAAATTGAGAAAATGCTAAATTTTAATAAATTGCAATGTTTTTTCACAAAATAGTTTTGTCGCGTGGATTGCGGTATAGAAAGCGGACTCTATGAGCATTTTTGTTTTATTTTTTCAGTTCGAGATTTTCTGAAAATGAGCATTTCTGTGTTACGCTTACTGAAAAAGTTTAGAGGGTCAACTTTTTAATGGTTTACATATGAACCCATAAGAAACAAAATTGAAAAATCTCAACCGTTTTCTTCCATTTTTTATGAGTGAAAACGTCAAAAATCATTATTTTCGTCTTTGTTTACATTTTTTCATTGATCACCAGCACCCGTCAGGACCAAATCACCAGCACAGTACGTTCTCTCGCAGGACAACCATACCCACCGTGATATTTATCGTGACCGTTTCACATGAATATGATCATATTCACGGTGGGTATGGTTGTCCTGCGAGAGAACGTTCTGTGCTGGTGATTTGGTCCTGTCAGGTGCTGGTGGGTCCTGATTCTGTGCTGGTGGGTTTGTTTACATTGTATCAGAACGGCAATAAAACGACTGTTTTGTTGCTTAATTTTTCTCTGATGCGTCATAAGTACCATGCATAGTATATTACAACAATAATATATTGCAAAAGTCGTGCAAGTTCGTTAAACGGAATTGTCCTGACGCTGTGCTGGTGATAAGAAAAACGGTCCTGGTTCTGTGCCTTTATATTTTAGTTAAAAGTGGCATATATTCAAGATCATTGATGCTGTACTGTTATTGACTAATTAACTGTTGTCAGCTTTCTTGAAATTGACATTGTTGTGAATCTGTTTACTGTTATTATGAGAGAAAAAAATACCCCTATTTTTTATTTTTTTTTAAATTAACTGTAATCTTATTTATTGGCCTATTAATGGAACCCTTCTTGCCCCCTTTTAAGATAAGAAAATATGTTTACGATTTTCGGGATTGCGATCATTTTGCAAGATCACCAAAATACGTTGTAATTTATACAATACTTATATAAAGTAGATGATGTGGTATGTTTGTTGTCAATGGACAAATTTCCATAAGAAACCAAAGGAAGTATGTGTCAACAACCATACGTCATCGTACGACCTTCAACAATAACCCATAAAATAAAAATGTAAAAGGTTTTGCATAAAAATGGAGAGCAAAAATATAGAACAAAGGACTTTCTGAGCGTTTGAATCATACGTCTTTAGCAGCTTAAAACACATTTGTTTGTGAACAATTAAGTGCTGACTATAAGAATGACAATAGTATTGCGGGTTTGTTTGTTTGGGTTTTTTTTTTGGGGGGGGGAGGGATGGGGGATAAGTTAGAGCGAGGTTAGAGTGAGAGTTTTAAGCTTGGAATAGTTTCCCGTAAGATTTAAAAGTTGTATTTTAAAAGAAAAATGTATCTTATAGCTATTAAGAATCACTTGCTGTATCTGTAAGATTTTTGCAACATATTTTTTTTGTCTGAACGGTTATCAGGTATTTTTTTCGAAAGTTCGATAGAACACTAAAAAAAAATTCACTATTTTATGAAAGGGCAGACTAGAATATGTCAATTTCAAAAATTAAAATATCCCGTAGCTTCATACTACCAATTGAGTATAAAACAAGTATATAAGTTTAAAAAATAAATTCTTAGATTAAACACCTACATTTAACTTTAAAAGGTCGTAACAGTTTAAAACAATACAAATCTACACACACAAAAAACTGGCCTAGTTTCAACTGGTTATCAACCCGAATCGCTATAAGATCATATCTAAGCTCACCTGTGTCGAGGGGTCGTGTGAGATTCATGTATTGTCTTGGCGTCCGCAATTACAAAAAGATCTTTTCTGACATTACTTGACCAAATGTTACCAAATGATTTTTCAAGAGTGAATCTAGGAAAAACAATATTCATCAACAAACATGACCACTGTCTGTTAAAATGTATTAGAGTTTTTAGTTACAGCCGATTCCATTGAGTATGTAGGCAAAGGTAATATTTTTGGTTAGCTTGCTTATTAGCTAAACCGTGAAGTCATTGTTAGGTAATGTATACTTCCCTCCTTTCGAAGTAGCCTGGTCCTACAGACAGAAAGATGTGTCATTTATCTGACTAGTCTACTCTTAAAGTAGGGTAGTTTACATAATCTAACAATGACTTTTCTGTTCAGCAAGCAAGATAACCAAAGATATTCCCTTTGACTACACACTCATTGAAATCGGCTTTAATATTGCACAAGTTCAAGCAATTAGGGCAAAACTTACCGAGTAAAAAAATCCAAAAGGCCAATGTCTATCTACCTTGCACATTTCAGAAAATTCAGATCAGATAACGAAACTGGGTCCAGCAACATTTATAAGCAATTTAAGATTTTTACCCTCACAGTTTCCATTCACCACAAATATTCTCGTTACAACGAATCATTTTAAATACAAAAATACCTGTTGCAGCCTTTTGTTTATCTATTAATATATGTATACGGATAAAGTTATGAAAGGCAGCAGGATCACCAGGGTGAGGAGTCCATGTCATCTGAAACAAATGCTAAGCATAGATCTAGAAAGCGACAGATAATCATGACATTAAAAAAACTCTCTTCTTTTCGACTTTTTTCGAACAAATTGACACATAAAATGGATTATATAGTATTGTGGAATTTTAAACTTGTGTTCAATTCATTGGTTACACCTTTTACTAGGATAACAATCCTGTCAAGTATGAGCTGGGTAAAATATTTCAGAAAAGAAGATGGAAATGTGAAAGTTTTCGTGCGTCAGGTGCAACAGCATACGAACAGCTAACATGCCTCGTCAGGGTGGAAGCTAAAAAGTCCACGAAAATTTGATTTAAAACCTTTATTCGTTCCAACAGAGTTATTGAGATTTTGTTGAGGATTTAACCATCTACGACAACAAGAATTTTTTTTTTTTAGAATTTACAGCTCTTCTATTAATATATACAAATCAAACCATTGATAAAATTGCTTGCTATGATTGTTTGGATGTTTGTAAACGACAGGTAAGCAGTCTGTTTACTATATACTAAAATTTGTTTGGACAATAAACATTAACTTCAATTCCTGTCAGTTTGTATTTGTCCAATCAAATCCCAGTATGTATTGAAACTCCGCCTACCTATTGTTTGAAAACATCCAAGCAAACATAGCAAGCAAGTCAATCAAAGTTGTTTTTTTTTTGCATGCTTTTATAGAAGAGCTGTACTATATGATGCAAAGAAGCGTTTAAGTCTTTCGTCAAAAAAATACTATCAATTTCTTTTTGTCCTATGTAAACTTCCGTACCATTTCCTTCCATTCATGATCATTAAATTGAACTGTAAAATATTTCTTGGTACCTTCTTAATTCCTTCATAAGTCTTATGTAAACATAATAATGACAATAACTGTTGTGAGCACAAGATTCACTGCACACTTTTAAAGTTCTGCTTCATCAAACATTAAAATGTGAACTTAAGTTTTAAGGATTATGTACCCTTGTGTTGCTTCAATGCTAAACATACGGAAATTTTATAGAAAATCCACAGCCTTCATCCTTCTTCTATCATATTTGGCAATCTGATGACCGATAGATATAGGATTATTGCATGCAGTGCTAGCATTGATTTCCTTAAAACAAGTTTATTAATGTAGTTATTGGTTAGAACAAATAAAAATATGGACCAAATCAAGTACACCTTTTAGGGTGCGCTCGACTTTAGTTACTCTGCACGAGGTATTTTGGAATTTAGAGGTTGGTTAGAACTTTTTGTAAAAAATAAACACTAGCACATTATAGAAAAGCAAGTGAGTAATCTATGTTTCAAATTTTATAACAAAAATCTCTTTATTAAAGGCTGTGGATTTTCTATAAAAATCTTGGTTTATTTGCCACAAAGTACTCTTTTTCTATTGAATGTAATGCAACAGTAAATAATAATGCTTTGCATCAAGTTTCCCCCTTGTATATGTTCAAAATGGCCTGTCTCTATTATTCATTATATCTGTAGTTTTGATACAATTGATGCTTAAAAAATTCGTACAAAAATGGCTACAGAAGGGTACTTAAACCTTAAGACTTTTTTAATCGACACGATTAGGATTTTTGTATATGAGAACATGGTTTATCTATTAGTTGAAAATGCGGCTTTGAACTAGCTTTCAGTATCTGCGAGCATTCGTTGTTCAATAATGTGTTTCTTTGTGTTATTATTTTATGTGATAAATTGTTGTGTTGGTACACCACTGTAACAATGAAGGAGGAAATGAGGAGGGTTGGTTGGGTGGAAGTGGGGAGGGGTATGCGGAGCGCTAACAAACATGTCTATGCGGCATGGGCTTTGATCATTGTTGAAGCATTAATGTAAGGGGCATTTAATATCTTAATAAAACTATTCTTATTTTAGATACTATATATTGTTATCTGATATTGGACGACAGATGTTGCCCTTTTATGTAATTATGTAATACAAGTTACGATCATTTGAAAACACATATTAAACAGCCAAATGGATGCACAAGAGCTTAAATAGGAGTCATAGTTCCTATTGACAACAATTATCTGCCCAATTTTATTGATTTTGTAACATTTGTTTCAAATATGACCAACTTCTTATCCGAAATCACCAGCACCGTATCAGGACCCACCAGCACAATGACAGGACCCAACAGCACAGTATCAGGACATGAATAAATTGAGAAAATGCTAAATTTTAATAAATTGCAATGTTTTTCACAAAATAGTTTTGTCGTGTGGATTGCGGTGTAGAAAGCGGACTCTATGAGCATTTTTGTTTTATTTTTTCAGTGCTAGATTTTCTGAAAATGAGCATTTTTGTGTTACGCTTACTGAAACAGTTTAGAGAGTCAACTTTTTAATGGTTTACATATGAACCCATAAGAAACAAAATTGAAAAATCTCAACTGTTTTCTTCCATTTTTTACTGAGTGAAAACGTCAAAAATCATCATTTTCGTCTTTGTTTACATTTTTTCATTGATCACCAGCACCCGTCAGGACCGAATCAACAGCACAGAACGTTCTCTCGCAGGACAACCATACCCACCGTGATATTATATCCCACCTGTACAAATTTCATAGAATTCCATTAAGTAGTTAGTATTTTTTCTTCGTTTATATTTGGATGGTTAGTAATTGTTGTTACGTCTTACACGGCAAAAATGGCATTGTGAACACTGATTTTTTGCTTAATTATGTAATAATACATAAAAAAAATAATTTTTAAATCAGGTTTATTTAATTTTGATTCAAATAATGAATCAAGACAAGTATTTATTTAATAAAACGCAGAATAGATTTTGTTTTTTGTCCTACTCATTCATCAAGAAATGGTCAAATGAAAAATAGACCGAATACCGTGCGTAACGTCAAAAAAATTCAAACGAGAAAACTAACGGCTTTATTTATGGAAAAAAATCAGAAAAAAATGAACGAAAAACAATTATGTAACACATAAAAAAACAACAACCACTGAATTACAGGCTCCTAAGTCAGGACTGAGGTTTTGTGTGTGTAAAACTGAATACTCCTTGCTTTCATTAGGAAAGTTATACCAGTGAATGCAATTACAACCGGGTTATCAAATTATGAGTGATCATGAGTTCCCGGGCCTTTCGTGTGGTGGTTATGTAACAATTTTTTCACGGGCGGTTTTGGTTGGGAATTAGTATCGGTCCACTCGATTAAGTTCAAATATTTATTTTGAGTGTATACGAGTCGGGACTCATTGATGATCGGTCAATGTCGACACGAATTCCTCTGGAACCATCTTTCGGTTGTCCTCTGACGAGGTTGTACTTTTAGTAGTATTTTACAGAATACCCGCAAGTCGTCCTCTTCCTCTAGATTATTGTGATGACCAGGACAATCCCATGACTTTTTAATGTACCCCCTTTTTTTGCATGGTACTGTTATAAAACATAGTTTTTGTTTAATTTATTTACGACTTTTAAAAATGGGACATTTAGAAACATTCTTGTATGATCTTGTGTTAGAAAACGTTCAACTAAAATACGTTAGTTAGTAAAAGTATTTTATTTAAATTAAATCATCCTAATATCATATTCGAAACCGCTTTAAGAGTGGACTATGTAGTGGATGGATATTGCCAGGGGAGTTCACTGCATGGCACCTGGACAATTTTGGGGAATGATAACTGCTCAGCAGGCGCGAAATCATCCGTCACTTAGGATTAGATTATTCCATTTATGATGGGATGGTGGTGGTTTGTTATTTCAAAACTAGTAAATATGGAGGTTCAAAAATAAAAAGGATATTCAAATATCATGATTATTGCATAAATTTTGTCATGATTATTTTTACAAAGTTCAACAGTTTTCCTTTTTTACGTATTTTAGACATACTAAAATGTTCTGAATGACACATCGCCCCTCTTTTAGTTTGGAATATTCCAAAAACTTTTCTTGCACACATTGATTAGATTCGGCTGCAGATCATCGGCTGTTGTTGACTTAGAATCAACTTGGAAAAGTTAAAAGATCACAGAAAATGGTAAGATTTCACTTATAAATAACCTTGATTCATATATATTGTGATTTATAGAATTCATTGGTGTGGTACTTTAATTCAAGAAAAAGTGTAATTTTCCTTGAAAATGAAGATTTACACATTGGAATGTCGTTTATTTTTAACATGGTAATCGTTGAGTGTCAAGAATCTGGATGCTCAGAGAGTTTTTTTCTCGACAAAAAACCTTTATTTCCTGACATAGAAGTGATAGTCTATATATCCGATGTTATTATTTATTACATGGTTTCTAAATGACAGCTACTGTGCATGCTCTCTTTCATATTTTTATGATCAAACGCTTATGACAAGCCCTGTGATTAGAAATATATAGAATATAGTAGCAAACCATTATATTACACCAGACTATGGTTTATTGGCTATTTAGGACAAACTATTGAATTGTGTTGCCTTGTACAGCCTTGGAACCCCTGGTCCAAATAATTGTGACCTGTCAAGGCTATTTTATTTTTTTTTCTGGGATGCCTTTCTTAATATAAAATAGCCTTGCCAGACGCAAGGAGGTACAACTAACATATGTCCTTGCCGTAAGTTGTGATTAAATTTATTTGGACTAGAACTCCCCCCTCAAATGAGGTATATCCCTTAAACAACTTTACGAGGGCCTGTCCCTCAGACAAGGGGTCATTTTGCTGTTGTAGAAAAAGAAAAAATAAGCTTTTATAACTTTAAGGGGGGGGCGAATTTTCAAAATATTGAATATTTGGAACTTTTCTGAAACAGAGATTCACTTATTTTTAATAAGATAGAACTTAAAATAAGTCCGGGATATTATAAATTTCTTGGACATGTTTTGACCATATCATATGCATATAAACCAGATGCATGTGTAATTCTTTGGGGAAAGTTTCTTCAAATAATATATTAAATTATATAAATAAAAAGTGTTTTTTACAACAAAATTTTTATCACTTGAAATATACCCCATTACATTAAGGGGTTACCCTTCATTTCAGGGTTGTTCCCAACCGGTTGACTGTTGTACAAATTGAATAGAATAGAATGGAATATTTTCATTCACCAAATAATGTCAATTTGGGGTCCCTGTTTTTTGAAAATAACATGTTATAACATGATACATGTGATATATCTGTTCAATATAATCGTGTTGTAATATTCGTGAAATTTCTTAAATAATTGATCCAGATTGTCTGATAGGGTTTGGTCATTGGACCACTGCACATTTCTGACACACCCCAAAAGACCACCAACCGCAAGGAAAACAGGATTTTTGCAGAATAAAATGATGAGATTGATTTTGAATTTAGAAGTAAAAGTTTTCATTTTTGTTGAGCCTTAGACTAAAGTGCCAGTGTCAACAAATATTCACTCTGTGGTTTATAAAGTATTTCAATTTTTAATAACTTTCTTAAACTATCCCAAACTTAGACAGAGGTAGCACTCCACAGTTAGGTGTGTATTTTTCAAATATGAGTGCTAGTGTGCAATAAAATTCATTTTTGGATAGCTGAGTATCAAAATAGCAGTCTTCACGACGAGTGGCAGCCCGGGCGGCCCAGGCTGGTAAAATTGCTCTCGGGCCTGTAAAAATCAGACCTACAGGCCAACAGAATCTAAGGCCAAAAAAAAAAATATGTGTGTTTCCTGTTGCATGCCCCAAAAAATTAGGGTCGGTAGGTAGGTATTTTTTTTTTTTTTTTTTTTTTTTTTTTTTTTACTGGCCTGCTTTGGTTGTTTTTTGTGTAGAATTAGAAAAAGGGGCTATTATACTTTTTTTCTCGTTCCTGTGTGGACACTCATCGATTGTTATTGATAACACACTTTGACTGATGGCCATAGCAGAAGACATGCCGTTGTTTGACTTCAATCTGTATCACACAAATGCTTACTGTATTAAAATTTTATTTGAAATCAAACGTTTAAAAGATGCCATTCAAAGGCTATACTAAACAAAAACCGTTTCTGGAAAAAAACGAAAAAAATCCGGATTTTTTTTTTTTTTTTTCCGGGAAAAAAAAGTTAGGGTCGGCGCCAAAAAATTAGGGTCGGTCGGGCGACCGGAAACGCACCTATTTTTTTTTTTGGCCTAACTAAAAATTTTCAAAAATTGAGCTGCGGGCCTGTAGATTTAGCAGTTCAGCGTGAAGACTGAAATAGCCTTCGTATTGGGTAACAGGGTTTATATGAACATCAAGGTTATGTTATAATGTATGTAATATAGGCTGTTTTCTGTATAACAGTCCGTATTTGCATGTCCATACCATACATTGGTCTGGCAATTATCAATGTTTTTTTCCAACTTTTTATCGCACGAACTTTGTGATTAGATTTTACGAAAAAATGAGGTGAAAGACACCCATTTTTAAGCAGTTAAGCTGCTTTATGCGAGCACCCTAGATTTATGTTCTACCCAATAAATGCTGAAATATGTGCCACTTTTATTATCTGGCTGACTATCATGTTATTTATAACTAATTGGACACTTTTGTCATACTTTTTATTCTGGAATATAAAAAATACTATCATAAAAACATTAAATGGTCGTCAATTTTCCCAAAAGTTTTGAAGTTGCACATCGGAAGTAGTGCTCGATAGAAATCCTTCTATAGTTTATTATCCCCTGTGCTGTTGGCTAAGATGCCAAAGAACAATTATATGAAATATTTGGTCGCCAAAAATCTATAAAGATGAGTCGTTTACATTTCCCAAATGGCAAAAGTCGTAGGAATATTGTTTGTCATCGATACGTATTACATACGTCAGTAATCTATTAATAAGTTGGCGGCAATTTCAAATTACATAGAAGACGAAATTTACGTACCTTTTAAATTGAGAGGATTCTGATGATCAGGGCTTTCGGTGGCTTCAAGTGCCGACTACTTCACTGACAAAAATATAAATTCAAAAAGATAAAAAATATCTTTTTCAAATGTTTACAGGCAGCCGAGAGACATGTTGTCGCAAAGTCGCGGTCACGATAAGGCTTAAATTAAAATATTGTTTGTTTGCAGTTTACCGACCGACCCTTGAAAATCCTCCCGACTGTGAAAATTTTATTGCTTTAAATTTGAAGAAATTTTTTTTAATACTTCTATTGACGCGATCCGGAACTTTGGGTCCTTTCCGAAATGATTTAAAATCTGGGTCAATTACGCATTTCAAGTTCGGTTTTTCTTAGCTTCCCGTCAAGCGTTCATGTGACCATTTAATGATAAAGCACATGGACATTGTTTACAGGTATCCATGAAGTCACGGAGGAGTACTTTACGCTGTCATCTCTTTTTAAGACAGATAACAAACAAAAAAGTTTATTAGTAAACTGTTTATACAGATTCAGGCACATGTAATGATGTGTGATGATATCATTGACGATGATGCAGTGGATATTCATAACTGACACGATAACCATTCTGTCTCAAACAAATCGGGTACAGAATCTGTGGAGCCTGACTTTATGGAACCAATTTCAGTGGTTAAATAATTCGACAGCAGCTTGAAGTATGGCATATTTTCTACAAATCGTTGTGAAGACGACAAAGATAAAACCACTCCTCCTTGACTTTAATCTTCATGGATATCTGTAAACACGCCTGTACGGAGGAAGGGCTCATTTGAAATGTTAATGGATATAGATCATGCCAAATCAATAAGAAGCAACCCTAACTACACAAAGATGTAGAGAAAATGAATGGTTAGCTTGAAAAATAAATATACTCTATATTAAATCTATCTTCGATTGCAATGAGTATGCTCCTTTAGGATAAGGGGGGCTGCCCCACTCATTACAATTATTCTCTTTCTTACAATATAAATATATCCAAACTGTGTGGCCTGTGTGAAAACATGTCCTTAGCAGTGGCGGATCCAGAAATTTTCATAAGTTGGGCCCACTGACTGACCTAAGAGGAAATAATAATAATAATGAAATAATCGTAGAAAACTTAGCAGAGTTAAGAAAACATGCTGATTGAAGGAGGTATATGACATATCGTCACTTCGGATTGAAAACATAGCTGTTCGACTGGGTTTAGGTTATTTGAAAGAATCTACTGGTTTTTGGAATATTCTATATTACTATATCGCTTTGAAAAAACAAAACAGGTTTACTTTTGGGAACAGTCTTCGTTAATATCGCGGGGGGGGGGGGGGAAAGGGTACAAATGGGATTTTTTTTTTACAGTCGCCAGCTGGGCGATCAGGATGACTTAATGTATTCGCCCAGCCGAAAATCTGGTCGCCATGGGTGACTGGGCGAGCGTTAAGTTTATTCCCTGTTACACTGTTTGAAAATTATGTATTAAGATATGATGATTGTCTTGATGTGTAGCTGTAAATTAATTTTTAGAAGTTACTGTTTATTAATATTACTATTAATTTTAATGATGACTGTATGTCATTTTATATTTTACAGCGGATTCCATTGAGTGTGTAGCGAAAGGTAATATCTTTGGTTAGCTTGCTTGTTAGCTGAACCGTGAAGTCATTATTTGGTCAGGTATACTACCCTCCTTTCGAAGAAGCATAGTCCAACAGATAGATCGATTGGTTTTCTGTCGATCTAGTTTATTTCTAAAGTAGATTGGTTTACCTAACCTAACAATGACTTCATGGTTCGGCTAACAAGCAAGCTAACTAAAGAAATTACCTTTGGCTACACACTCCATGGAATCCGCTGTAATATTTTATGAGATATTTAAATGAGTAGTTATTGTTGCCCCACTCTATTAGAAATTTGAATTGAGATTATTTTTATGCAGTTAAGCTGCATTATGCGAGCACCCTGGATTTGTGTTCTACCCAATAAATCCTGAAATACTTGCCATTGTTATTATCTAGTTTGTTACTGTGTTATATATAACTAATTTAACACTTTTTTAATACTTTTTATTCTGGATTACAAAAAAAATGACCAGAAAAACCTTAAATGATCGTCGATTTATCCAAAAGTTTTAAAGTTACACATAGGAAGTAGTGCTTATTAAAAATCCTTGTGTAGTTCATTATGACTTGTGCTTTTAGCTAAGATGTCAAAGAACAATTATATGAAATATTTAATCGCCGAAAATCTCTTAAGACAAGCAGTTTAGATTTCCCAAATGACAAGAGTCGTAGGAATATTGTTTGTCATCAATACGTAGTACAACTACGTCAGTAGTCTATTATATAATTCAACTGTTCATGCTGTTGGCGGCAATTTCAAATTAGAAAAAGAAATTTTTGTAGCTTTTCAATTTGGAGGCAGGTGTGCAAATAAGGGGTGGTCCGAGACCTTCCACTTTTGCAAGCGGAATTTCGACTAGGATAGTTGGTTTCTAGCTACGCCCGACGTAGTCTCCTTACATTTGAAAGAAAATAAGAAATTACTTTGCAAACCTTTTCACCATGTTCACCAAAGTCTCCAATTAAACGAGCTAAAAAGTTATTTTTATCATTATTATTCATGACGGCGATGTTCATTTTGTTCAACCGCTAGCTTTATACAGAAAATCGCCGACAAATATTGTATAAATTCGAGTAAAATCGTATCTGATTGACAAAAACAACATTGTAAACACATAACAATGGCGGCCGTGAGGACAAAATTTTACAAAATCGGATCCGATTCCGGAAGCGGATAAGGGTAATTCCGGGTTTGACGATCATTTACAAAATAAATCCAAGCAGGTGAAAAAATACATCTATGCATGGTAAATGAATAAAAACACTAGTATTGTAAACCGAAAGATATATGTAAAAGAAAGAAAAAGCAGAAAAATATTTTATTCAGAAACTAAAAATTACTTTTTGATAAATTTTAATTTAAAAATCCAATACAACGTGACAGCTGGGAACAGTATATCTAACAATATACATGTTCATGGTCACAGTCTAAATTTTCTTTATAAATGATAAATGATGATAATGCATGTGAGATGCTTTTAAAGTGTATACATATTACTGCAATTTCGAGGGGTTATTTGTTTTTTTCTCAATTTTGAAGGGTCAATTAAAGTAGCTGAAAGTTTCATTCTTTATTTTCACAAATTATGCAACTATATTATATATACCTTAATGTAAGTAAATCATATGATATATAGGTGGCATTTTTTGGGCCACTCTACCCCCTCCTGTTTGATAACTTGGAAACGGTCGAGGTCCCCACCCCTAAACCATATGAGAGGCAGAACCAGGATTTTAGGTTAGGAGGGGTGCAAACTTAAATTTCGCCGAGCAGAGCGAGGCTAAAAAAAAAATTGAGGTAAAATTTTTCGGAATTTTCTTTATTAAGCCGAGAACAACCCATGCTTTGCAAATTTAAGGGGGTGCAAGCCCGCAACCCTCCCCCGTCTGAATCCGCCCCTGCATATATTCAAGTATAGGACAATATAATAAATAAAAAATGAAATATAGGGGGAGTCCCTGGAGTTACCCCACCCCCTCCTGTTTGAGAACTTGGAAACGGTCGAGATCCACACCCCTTAACCATATATATTCATGTTTGTGACAATATGAAAAATCAATGAAATATAGGAAGAGTCGCTAGGGGTCACCCCACCCCTCCTGTTTTAGAATTTAAAAATGGTCGAGATCCCCATCCCTAAACCATATATTTTCATGTATGGGACAATATAACAAATCAGATAAAGATTGGGGGAGTCCCTGAGGTCACTGTTCACCCTCCTGTTTGAGAAATCGGAAATGGTCAAGATCCTTACCCCTAAACCATATATACTCATGTATGGGACAATATAACAAATCAATTGAAATATAAGGGAAGTCCCTGTGGTCATCCCAACCCTCCTGTTTGAGAACTTGGAAACGGTCGACATCCCCACACCAAAACAATAGATATTCATGTATGGATCAATATAACTAATTAAATGAAATATAGGGGGAGTCCCTTGGGTCACCCTACCCTTCCTGTTTGAGAACTTGGAAACCAATGAGATCCCCACCCCTAAACCATATATATTCATGTATGGGACAAAATAACAAATAAAATGAAATGTAGGGGAAGTCCCTAGGGTCACCCTACCCCCAGTGGGGGATCCAGAAATTTTCATAAGTGGGGCCCACTGACTGACCTAAGAGGGGCCTGCTCCAGTCACGCTTCAGTGATTCCCTATATAAGCTACCAAATTTTTTCCCTAAATCCTCTGCCTACCCCTACCTGTTTGAGAACTTGAAAACCGTTGAGATCCCCACCCCTAAATTATATATATTCATATGTATGGGACAAAATAACAAATCATTTACATTTACTATGGGCAAGTCAGTCAGACCTCATCTTTGATCCCTGTTGTAGTGAACATTTGTCTGATTCGTGTCTCATAACTTTTGTACTATAGAACACAAACTCAGTTTTCTTTCCAGGGAAACCAGTCCATTCATACTATTACATGTTCATACTACGTCAAATTGAACTTCTAGCAGTCAAATAAAACCAAGGTTAACTACCAAGTAGAACAACTGCAATCATTGGGAACTTGTACCACTGCAGACTCACCATGAAAAATATACATTGATATATGCATTGCTTTTGAAACCTTGATAACATATAAATTATTTGCCTTAATAAATAAATCATTAGATAAACATGAATGTAATATATATGACTGTTTAATGTTGAGGCAACATTGCCACAGTTTTCATAATTACAGTTGCCTTGGTTTTTGGTTAACTGCCTTCAGCGCTTACAGCGCTTTGATTTCAATAAGGAAACAGGGGAGGTGAAAAAAATGTGGGAGGGGGTAAGGGGTAGGGGTTTAAATTTCTTCTTCTTTCAGATTTCAGAAATTAAAACAAATGTTTATTCTGAACAACAGCATGTAAAATTTGGTGTCCCCCAAGGTTCTATACTTGGTCCCCTATTGTTTGTACTATTTATAAATGACCTTCCCTTATGCATTGAATATTGTGAAACAGACCTATATGCTGATCACACAACTCTTCATAAATCTGGGAAAAACATAGAAAACATACATGATGATGTTCAAGAAGATTTATACAGGGTTGAAGAGTGGTGTAAAATAAACAACATGTTCATTAATGCAAATAAAACAAAATGTTTGGTTACTGGAACAAAACAGAAACTATCAATTCAGACTTATCAACCAAACTTGATAATAAATTCAAAAGTATTACAAAATTCTTCATGTGAAAAATTATTAGGTGTTAAAATTAACACACTTAACTGGAAAAATCAAATTGACCAAATTTGTGCTAATATATTATCCAGAATATACCTTCTTTCTAAAATAAAGAAATTTTTAGATATAAAACCATATATGAAAACATATTACAATGGGTATATTCTTCCCTTTATTGACTACTGCTGTATTATTTGGGGTGAATGTAAAAATGAAGGGATAACAAGAATTTTAAAACTCCAAAAAAAAGGGCAGCAAGATTAATTCTAGATGCAGATCCTTTACCCCCTCAGCCCCCTTGTTTAAAAAACTTGGTTGATGACAGTTGACAATAGAATAAAATACCACAAATATTTAATTTGATATAAATGTATGCATATGGAAGCACCAATGTACCTAGTTGAACTGTTCAAAAGTTGAAACTGAAATCAGATACCTTAAGTGGTGTCAGTCAAGGTAATCTGATGGTTCCTAAGCCAAAAGCTGAACTTTTTTAGAAATCCTTTGCTTATTCTGGATCAGTATTATGGAAAGTACTACCACACAAAATGCGTAAAGCTCAAAACACTTTTACTTTTAAGGCCAAATAAAAAAGTATGTGTGGTTCCAGATTCTGGGAACGGATAAGGATAATTCTGGGTTTGCCGATTAAATACAATAAGGCCGTTTTTATTTAATAAGTTGGTTTACGGACATCAGCCCAAAAAACTTCGGGTAGGAGGAGGGGAAAAAAATAAATTTAAACTAGATCTTTCCAGTTTTTGTTTTTTTACTTGGTTTACGGATATCAGCCACAAAAAAATAGGGTAGGAGGAAAAAAAAAATAATTTAAACTTGATTGAAAAGACTTATTTATAGTTCTGTAAAACTTGAAAAGCCTTTTGATAATACCTTTTATTCAGCATCTTTTGTAGGTTTTGTGGAATAAATAAATGCGACAACAAAAACACATCACATAGAACAAGTCAATATTAAAAGACAAAGGCAAATCTAAGAGCATATTGCATGTCAACACCTATAAGGACAGAGCATATCAGACAGTATTTAAAAGTATAAACAGAAATTTACTGTCAGGAGCCTGAAATTCAGTGGTTTAATATTGTTTGTTGGTGTGTTACATATTTGTTAATTTTTTTTAGTACATTTTTTTTCATTTAATTAGGCTGTTTGTTTTCTCACGTAAATTGTTTTACATTTGTCATTTTGGGGCCTTTTATAGCTTATGCGGTATGGGCTTTGCTCATTGAAGAAGGCTGTACAGTGATCTATAGTTATTAATTTCTGTGTCATTTGGTCTCTTTATGAAAAATCATCTCATTGGCAAACACATGTATCAACCCTATAAACATACATCTGACAGACAAAGATTTGTATTAAGTGAAATATGCAATTGATGAAAGCAGTATACATGTTTTTAATTATTAAAAACAAATGTAAATTGTTATTTTTTTCTTTTTTGCCCGACTTTGAGGGCATTTCTGGTATTTGGAATGTTTCCTTGGTCCAAACATGATTGGCATATGGGACGAACAATTCCATACTGGCTTGACCTATGGTTTCATGACGAAGGCATTTCACAAATTTTTTGTATGATAATATTGAATTGTTTAGGACGTCCACATCCAGATGGATGTACACTGGTTCATTCATAGTAAACAAACCATGCCCTGATATCGTCTGGTTCCTAAACGGAAGTCAGGGTTTAAGGATGCGCAAACACGTGAACAGCTAACCAGTCACGTTTCCGGTGCACTGGTTCACGATTTTTTAATGCAGTAATAGGAACCAGAATTACGAAACGTAAACACAAAAATACCGTTTAAAATTTTCTTAGTAAATCGATAAATATGAGGTCGGCGGAAATAATTTTTAAGGGCAAATGTGCGTTTATTTTTATTTGAATTAGCGAAAATTCGGGTCGGCAGATCCGTAAACCAACTTATTTAAAAAAAACGGCCTAAATGAATAAAAATCCAAGCAGATCACAAATTTAGCTATGAAATATAAACACTAGAATTGAAAAACCAAAAGATATATGAAAAAGAAAGAAGAAACAGGAAATAATATTTTATACAGAAACTCTAAATTATGTTTAGTTCACAAACATTGTTATTCCTAGAAACTTATTCCTAGAAAAACTCGTATTGTCAAATTCTTGTACAATATTGAAGTACTGAAAACATAGACTATGCAATTTTCAATACATTTTGCAAGAAGTCCTTTTCATCTCAAACTGTGCCACTTTCACTATACATTTTCATAAAAATAATCCTGAAATGAAAAGTTCACATGCACTACCAGTGTTCTATGATTTTAATAAGGAAAGTTGTTATCAAAAATTCACTTTCCAACAAGTTTTATGAACTTTTCCTGAATTTTAGACTATTATAAAAATGTTTTCACAAACTTTGTTATTCCTTTAATTGCATGTATGATCATGTAGTCAGCATGGTCATTGGACAAAATTGAGTTCCAACTCAAAAAATGTCATATTTCAACTGGAATCAATATAAAAAAAAAATACAATTTACTACCAAGTAACTTCATGACTGATTTACATTATATAAATACCATAACATATAGAAAGTTTTAAAGTTTGTTGTTTATTTGGTGACAATACTATTCTACAGCCTCATTTCAATTTTCTGACAAGTAGCACGAGAACACAATGATAAAATATAATTGGAAAAGTTTGCTATTTATTCTAACCAAATTAAAATCGTTAAAATTTGCATTTTTAAAGGCAGTGCTTTAAGGCCTGACTTTCAAGTCATGAGGTTCATCTTTTCATACGCAATCTATGCAGGGGGTCTTTTGGCCAGAAATAGATCCGGAAATGTTCGAATTTCTCCTCTTCTTTTTATGGTATGATATGGTTTTTGTTTCTTTCATTTACATTGGGGACTAAAGAAACGATCAGTGTGTATTGTTCGTTTTATAGAACTTGTTATTAATGTGTATTTTGCATTATAAGCAGTCAACCTGACTACAAACTATCATTATTTGTATTCCGTGTGGAAAGAGGTCGGGTCAATTTCGAGTGTTATCTGACATCTAAAGATTTTTTAATTAGTTCAGACGTTGATATAACAATGAAAAGTCGACTGAACATGATTAATATTGCATCTTCTATAATTCAAAGCGGAATTCGGTTTATAAACGAGAAACCGTAAAGCGTTTTCAATTTCGGTATTAGTTATGTATGTTGTCTACGTATTATGCTGGTTCCCGGTACTACGTTCCGGGTATTAGCTATTTGATATATCTGATGTGTAACATTACGATCAGGTACCAGCCAATCTACGTGTGTATGTGTACATGATTTCCCGCCAAAATGACCGACTTACAGCTATGGAAAAATAGTCCATAAACGTTCCGTATAATGATATGCAAATTCATAATTAATCGTAACTTTTTTTATCTTTATATAATAAATATAACAAAATGGATTCCACAAAATTGAAAATAGCATTATTTTACGAGGATTTCTAATATTTTTTTAACTTCCGGGCGCAGTAATACGTATGTTTTGAAGAAGATCGAAGAAATTGACAAAGTGAATTGAGAAGGAAACGGATAGATATACCTCCTTGCTATCAGGTAAAACAATTTAAATGTACAGAAAAAACACATTTACTTCACACAAATAGTACAGGCTTAAGCATTTTATTGTCTTATACACGACTGTAGTCTAGTGTTTTTTAAACGACGGCGGTGACCTACAAGGTACGGGTCATACTGGGTCAAGTCTAAATATGTAAACATATCCACGTGCTATTAGGTAGAAAGCATCGTAATGCAATATCTACAATTTTGTCCTCCTTTATACGCCGTTTAACCAGATATATTTCTCTTTCAAATACACTTAAACACGGGTTGTATGTACGTATCTTTTCTAGTGTTTTCTTGTCCTTATTAAAGTTCATTTGTTGATGTTTAAATATTTTTGAACGACTGAACACAGTAGTGAATGAATGCAACAATTATATATACTGAAGACTTGGGCTGTACAATGATAGTGTACGTATATCATACTGATAATTATTCTAGCAGTAATTATGTTAATTTAGGATGTAATGACAGGAATTCATGACCTATGCCTCAGGCTTTCTGAAAAAATATCAATCAGAGGCGGATTTAGAGGGGGGGCCCGGGCCCCCCCTTTTTGGGGAAAAATTTGGTTGCTTATATAGGGAATCATTGAAGCGTGACTGGAGCGGGCCCCCTCTTAGGTCAGTCAGTGGGCCCCCACTTATGAAAATTTCTGGATCCGCCACTGTCAATGACAATGTAAACAGGAACAAAACATTGACACGAATGATGCTCTCTTCTATGTTATAGTTATTTAGGTATGTGTGTTGCACAAGTTTCAAAAAAACTTAAGTTATAAAACTTTTTTTCAGGGCACAAACCCACTTTAAAGAGACTTGTCTACTGCCATACCCATCCTATGTTCATGCACCATTTGCAAGCAAGAGACTGAATGGTTTGCAAAATTAAAAATCAGGACGGTGTCCAATTAAACCAAAAGAACTAAACTGGATGAATATTGTAGGAGAAATCTAGAGGAAAGTTTTGATTTGTGAAATTGGTTTTCCTGAAAAGTCATTCATCCTAGCCTGCAGAAAGGAACTATAACTGTCCACCACCAACTGACGAGCTAATGTTGAGCTTCACATATGGAATTACTCAAATACCATCAATGTCTATGTTTTCAGCACAGATTTCACAAGTTATGACACAGCTGTGCTTTTTTTTTTATACCTGTTAAAGAGTTGTATACTAAATTTTATTTTTTTATCAATAAATATATCTTGTGTCATTTAAGAACTTGTATTTTGCCAAAAGATGCATACTAGTGAATGAAAGTGGTGCAGTTCATTTTGCTTTGGTATTTAGAATTGAATTACAATTGTTCATGTTATTGGAATGCATATAAAAATAAGGAGATGTGGTACAATGTATATACATGATATTTAGTGAGTTAATCAAGCAAAAGTGAATAAGAAATGGGTATAAGCAGTTACAGGTACTATTGTACAATCTCAAACAATGAGAAAAACTCATACCGTAAAGAGAATTTCATATTTACAAGTAAGTTTTGTTTTTGCGTTGAATAATTTTTAGCTCACCTGGCCGAAAGGCCAAGTGAGCTTTTCTCATCACTTGGCGTCCGGCGTCTGTCGTCGTCCGTCGTCGTCCTGCGTTAACTTTTACAAAAATCTTCTCCTCTGAAACTGCTGGGCCAAATTTAACCAAACTTGGCCACAATCATCATTGGGGTATCTAGTTTAAAAAATGTGTCCGGTGACCCGGCCAACCAACCAAGATGGCCGCCATGGCTAAAAATAGAACATAGGGGTAAAATGCTGTTTTTGGCTTATAACTCAAAAACCAAGGCATTTAGAGCAAATCTGACGTGGGTAATATTGTTCATCAGGTCAAGATCTATCTGCCCTGAAATTTTCAGATGAATCGGACATTTCGTTGTTGGGTTGCTGCCCCTGAAATGGTAATTTTAAGGAAATTTTGCTGTTTTTGGTTATTATCTTGAATATTATTATAGATAGAGATAAACTGTAAACAGCAATAATGTTCAGCAAAGTAAGATCTACAAATAAGTCAACATGACCAAAATGGTCAATTGACCACTTTAGGAGTTATTGCCCTTTATAGTCAATTTTTAACCATTTTTCGTAAATCTTAGTAATCTTTTAGAAAAATCTTCTCCTCTGAAACTACTGGGCCAAATTTAACCAAACTTAGCCATAATCATCATTGGGGTATCTAGTTTCAAAAATGTGTCCGATGACCCGGCCAACCAACCAAGATGGCCGCCATGGCTAAAAATAGAACATAGGGGTAAAATGCAGTTTTTGGCTTATAACTCAAAAACCAAAGCATTTAGAGCAAATCTGACACGAGGTAAAATTGTTCATCAGGTCAAGATCTAGCTTCCCTGAAATTTTCAAATGAATCGGACATTCCGTTGTTGGGTTGCTGCCCCTGAAATGGTAATTTTAAGGAAATTTTGCTGTTTTTGGTTATTATCTTGAATATTATTATAGATAGAGATAAACTGTAAACAACAATAATGTTCAGCAAAGTAAGATCTACAAATAAGTCATCATGACCAGAATGGTCAGTTGACCACTTTAGGAGTTATTGCCCTTTATAGTCAATTTTTAACCATTTTTCGTAAATCTTAGTAATCTTTTAGAAAAATCTTCTCCTCTGAAACTACTGGGCCAAATTTAACCAAACTTAGCCATAATCATCATTGGGGTATCTAGTTCAAAAAATGTGTCCAGTAACTCGGCCAACAAACCAAGATGGCCGCCATGGCTAAAAATATAACATGGGGGTAAAATGCAGTTTTTGGCTTATAACTCAAAAACCAAAGCATTAAGAGCAAATCTGACAGGAAGTGAAATTGTTGATCAGGTCACGATCTATCTGCCCTAGAATTTTCAGATGAATCGGATAATCGGTTGTTAGGTTGCTGCCCCTGAATTGGTAATTTTGAGAAAATTTTGCTGTTTTTTTGTTATCTTGAATATTATTATAGATAGAGATAAACTGTAAACAGCAATAATGTACAGCAAAGTAAGAACTAAAAATAAGTCACTATGACCAAAATAGTCAATTGACCCCCTAAGGAGTTATTGCCCTTCATAGTCAATTTTTAACAATTTTCTTAAAATTTGAAGATTTTCAATAACATTTTCAACAGGAAGTACTGTTATAGATAGAGATAATTGTAAGCAGCAAGAATGTTTAGTAAAGTAAGATCTACAAACACATCACCATCACCAAAACACAATTTTGTCATGAATCCATCTGTGTCCATTGTTTAATATTCACATAGACCAAGGTGAGCGACACAGGCTCTTTAGAGCCTCTAGTCTTCTATTGTTTTAATTGCAAATATGGGAAGTGGTTAAAATGCTAATGAGACAGCTGTTATTGCCACAGAGCCTTAATTGAAAACTTCTTTTTCATTCATACCGGTAGATTTTGCCTGGAGTTAGAAACATATCTGCCAACTTTTCAAAATGCACATGGGGGTTTTACGTGAAAGATGGTTCATATAGTCATACAAAACCTTCAAGGGGACCTTCAAATGGAAGCAGGACAAGTCGCCCCACTGGCTAATCGCCCACTTTTAAAAAAACCGCCACAAACTGATTTATCAAATCGCCCCACATGTGAAATTGGTTAAATCATGTTAAATATTACTCCTGCCAACCCGCCCTACTTATAAAAAAACGGTAATATTTAGATTAATATATATATATATAATTAAAAATAAAAACTCGCACCACTTTAATGAAAACTGATCAATACTAATCTACACAGAATACAAACAAACCGAAAATTTATTTAATTACTATTATTGATATACTGAAATTATAATTCTAAAAAAAAAAATGTATTGTTGAAGAATAACTAAGTTTTGAAGCTTGGTTATTTGCATAACAATTGAAAAGAAACCTGTTAATTGTATCATAATGCAATATAAGGAATTTAACTTATATTCAACGGGATAACATCTTTTTCCATAAGTGGGGAGAGTTGGCATTACTAAATTCATCCTAGTTAATAATATATTTATCTAGATTTCACCGATTTCCATTAGGTGGGACCAGTTAGCAGGAGTAATATTAACGGAATTTAACTTGTATACAACGGGATAACATCTTTTTACATGAGTGGGGCGAGTTGGCATTAGTAAATTCTTCCTGGTTAATAATATATTTATCTAGATATTATCGTTTTCTATTAGGTGGGGCAAGTTGGCAGGAGTAATATTAAGGGATATAACACATTTCACAAGTGGGGCGATTTGGTTATCCAGGTTCGGGCAGTTTTTTTTTTAAGTGGGGCGAGTTAGTGAAAGTGGGGCTATTTGCTAATGGGGCGATTTGTCATGGATTCCCTTCAAATATATTCTAATGTGGTTTTTGGCTTCTTCGTGCATAAACAAGCTCATTGCCATTGTTGAATTAATTGTTTTCTTTAAAATAGTCGACAAAATTGCTCTTACAAAATTTCCATTTGGGAGCCTCGAGCTCGATGGGGGAAATACTCTGCAAATACTGACAGTTGGCAGGTATGGTCATCAAAAAAGTTGATGTGTTACTATGTACATATACCATTATGTTACTTGATGTTCTTGCTATACACACAGTACAGAGACTAGTCAATCTTTGTGAACTATTTTTTATGGGAGTCATAGAATATGCGTATACAATCAATAATTAAAAATAGTCTATTTATATTGAAAAAGAAAAGTTCTTATATGTCTAAAGAAGAGGGACGAAAGACACCAAAGGGACAGTCAAACTCATAAATTTAAAGCAAACTGACAAGGCCATGGCTAAAAATGCATTTCATGGCGAGGCACAGAAAATATACTGTAAACAGTAGACTATAGATATAGGTGAACTAGGTACAAAAGAACTCTAAATCTTAAATTCTACAAACCACCTCTGTTCTATGGAAGATAATGATATAACTGGACTAGAAATACACACAACCTGTAATTAACTGCCTTTACAGCGCTTTCGCGCTTTGATTGTTTAACCCATCCAAAAATGAAAATAACTTTCATGAAAATTAACATGAACAATAAAACTTCAGACATTTGAACATCTTATGGTGTCTATTGTATTAAATCACTCATACTTACTTGGTAATATATTCTTGAAATATACTGGTTTTAGTTGAGTGGGATAAATTGGCAGTGGAATCTTCCCATTAAGCCAAACAAATTAAAAGGAAGGCCTGACCAGTCCTTTTCTGCAAGATATAATTGACAGATTTTGTAGGACTGACATAATATTGCTTTGTCAGTACTATGACCAAGATGACTGACAGGTCTAAAAAAGTTTTCTTCGAATTGGCTTATTTTACACTTCTAAAATGGAGTCAAGTGTCAAGCTCTTTGCCAGTGGGGCCAATTGTGTTGTATCTATACATTCTTGATTTTTTTCTGGCAGATTAGATGATTAACTAGATGTCCTCGATTGTAATGCTACCAACACTTCAGGCTGATCAAACATCAGACTTTTCATAATTTACTGGCCTTACTATTGACATTCTTGTATATACTTTTTGTAGTACATTTGTACAATGTACTTGAATCCTACATGTTATTAAACATGTTAAATGCACTAAATTGGTTTTTTTTTCAATTTCAGTCAACTTCAGCAGACATATCCCCTTGCATAACCCCATCAACAACACCTTTGAGTGGGACACATGCTCCAAAATATGGGACAGTGATTCCAAACAGGATATTTGTTGGTGGCATAGCAGCAAATGTAAGTTAATCTATAATTATTGTAATTTAAATTGCTTTCTCCATTTGTTGATATTTTTTTACTGATCAAATGGTCTCATTAGTATACCTAAACATGTACACTTGATTTTGTAGACCTACAATATATACATTTTATATATGTATAACAAGTCCTATTGATATGTTTAAGTCATATAACATAACATTATATAAACTGGACATGATTATTCTATTAAATGCACAAGTTCACTGATTGTTTACAGACAACTGAAGATGAATTAAAGAATTTCTTCTGTGCTTATGGAGCGGTCAAAGATTCAAAGATTATTGCTGATAGAGCTGGAGTTTCTAAAGGGTAAGTAAGAGTTACAAAATATATAGTTTAAGCTCTGTCATGCATATATTCTTATTAAACAAAAGTTCTGGAGTGAAAACCTGATTGCATTTATCACATCAAACAACAAATAATAACACATTGTGCAGATAAAATGAATTGTTACAGGCACAAAATGTAGTGGTCTGAAAATATTCTGAAATTCTGCCAGAATTAAAGCATAGATATTTTAATTGTAAGGTTGTATTTACATGATTAAAATTGTTGTTAAAACTCAAAAATGTGTTCTGTAAGAGTAACTGAAGTTATATGTACAAAGAATTTGTTTTTAACATAGGTATGGTTTCATTACCTTTGAAAACCAGGAAGATGCTGACAGAATAATTAAAAATGAAGTAAGTGGACTGTATATAGTTGGAATATTTCTTAAAAAGAAATCATTGCATTAAAGAAAACTTTTGAAATGTAAAGGAGAAGAAATCTATATTCCAGAATAATTTTTTGTATATATTTATTGTTCTAACAATGTTTTAACAAATGCAAATTGTAGTTGTCAGGAAAATGATTGAAATAGAACTGCTTTTAGTGTGTATGTCTATCCATCTGTTCATCTTGTAGGTCACTCATGCCTACATGTTTTGACAAAAAAAGAAAAAAGATTAAAAATTGTGACAAGACTGAAGAGTTTATATAGCCCAGTTAGTAGTATTAGTTACATTCAAAATTGTCCTGTTTTTTGCTTGCATGCCTTCATTTCTAGATACTTTCTATAAATACTATTGAAGTGTTGCAGCAGGGTATAATGCTGTTCTTATATTCTATTGATTACCTTGATATTGTTCTTTATTTTAGTCAGAGAATTTGGTATTTAGAGACAGAAAGTTGAATATTGGACCAGCAATAAGAAAACAAGTCAGTTTGGAACAAGAAGCTGTGGTTAGTTTCTTTGATATGATTTAAAATGATTTTATGACAGGATTTTTAAAGACTTGTCTTTATTGCAGCTATTGATGCAATATTAGTTACTGACATTATCTGATATCTGAGAGCAAATTCTGTTTTATCATGTTTTTTTTAGTCTTTAATTATTTCAAGACTTATTTTATAATGAACATTTCATCATCTATTTTGTTCTGTTCGTAATTTCAGTATTTAAAAGAATTGAAATTTAAAAAATTTGCTATTTTTCATTTTCGAGAAAAATTACCTACTTAGTTATTTTCCTAATGATGGGTCTGAATATTGTAGCCATCAGAATTTATTATATGATTATAAACATGATAAATGAGGAATGAAAACCAACAATCAATTGAAAGTATAATTTCTTTTTTATAATTTATACTTGTTGTGTTTTTTAATATGACAGATAATAGTTTTCTTGATCAGTGCTATTTATTTTATAATTATTTTGAGGGTCAAATCTTGTACTTGAAAACTAAGGGGAGGCTTGCATGCATGTGTACTGCATAGTTGTTAAAAGCAAAAGATGTTTTATTGCATAAGTTTTAAATTTAAAACCTGGGCTTTCGATAGACTTATTGAAACTTTTTAAATGATGTGAATTGTCTGCATTTGAGCAATATGACATTCAAGTGTAATTCCATTAACATCAGAAATGAAAACTAATAGTCCACAAACAGTGAGTAGATGACAGCTGCTTTCCACTGTCTCAATGTTTTCATGTTTAATTGGCACACGCTTGAAAAATTAAAAGAAATTGTTACCAACATTTTGTTATAGAAACATATTGAGATACTAAACAAGTTTTAAAATATAAATCAATTATTAGTGCCTTTCAAAACGATGAAATATATACTGATCATCACTGACAAAACTTCAAACAGTGATGGTGGTTATTTTTAATTAGAAAGTTGTTATATAATTTGCATGCTTTTTGTTACAGATAATTCCCCGAGCCTATGGTAAGTACAAAGAAGTTTAATGCACACCAACACACTGTGACAACATACTGCATGATCATTACACCTGAGTGGTAACAAACATCTATAAATAGATACCTGATGATGACTTTTACAGATTACTTCTAGATAATAATGATGAAGTGGTTTACCTTGGAATTTATTTACCTTCTATTACATAGGAATAATATCAAATACTAAGTGGCAATAAAAATTACTATTGTAAGAAGCAGGGGTATTGCTGCATTTAAGAAAACTCATTATGGTATAACAGACTTTCTCCTTTTCAAAAGTCCTTGATTTTTTTGCCCCACCTTACCTACGATGGTAGAGGGGCATTATGTTTTCTGGTCTGTGCGTCTGTCGTCTGTCTGTCCCGCTTCAGGTTAAAGTTTTTGGTCAAGGTAGTTTTTGATGAAATTGAAGTCCAATCAACTTCAAACTTAGTACACATGTTCCCCATGATATGATCTTTCTAATTATAATGCCAAATTAAAGTTATGACCCCAATTTCACGGTCCACTAAACATAGAAAATGATAGTGCGAAGTTCAGGTTAAAGTTTTTGGTCAAGGTAGTTTTTAATGAAGTTGAAGTCACATCAACTTGAAACTTAGTACACATGTTCCCTATGATATTATCTTTCTAATTTTAATTCCAAATTGAAGTTTTGACCCCATTTTCATGGTCCACTGAACATGGAAAATGATAGTGGGAGTGGGGCATCCATGTACTATGGACACATTTTTGTTTTTTGTGATTTCACCAGTTACTGACAAATTCATGAACATAAACTGCAACTAAATTTGGCAATTTTTGAGGCAGAGCTATTATTTTGGGGGTATTACTCTTCTCATTTTGATTTATGAATTCAGTAAACACATACTGATAAAATAATTATAAGGGCATGTATCAAGATTCCTATCTGAATCAACATTATTCAGTGGTTACTGAAACTCCATGATTTTTATTATGTCCCGTCTTCAAATGTAGGGGAACAATATATTTTCTGCTCTGTGTGTTCATCTGTTTTGTATCATGTTAACTTTTTGGCTAAATTGCCTTATTGGTCAAGTTTGAAATTATTAAGCTTGAACTTAAATTTCCATTCCTAAGATACCAATAGCAATGGGTCAACTGTATTTGATGATTGTAATGATTGTGCAGTGTACATGTCTGTCTTTCTAATCTAGTCAGGTCTGGATCAGAAGTTGTGTTATTGGATACTTGCATTAAAGTCTTGCAAAATAAATTTCAATCATAATCAGTAAAGCAGGCAAGGTATTTTGGATATTGCACTCTTCAGTCTCTTATTTGTTGTTTACTTTGGTGTTACATAGACTTTGTCATCAATGCAAAGTTCACATGTGTATCCCTGTTTTCTAGACCCTATAAATCAGAGTTAATAAAACTTTCAGAATTTTCAACATTTTATATTGTCAATGTGCACCTCCTATTTTGTTTTTTATTCTGATTATTTTTTGGGTGGAAACATGGATTTTTCAAGGGGTGTGGATGACATTTTATAAGATTTGCTTGCTGTTCTTAAGTTGATGGTTGAAAACATGTGTTTCTATGATTACACAATTTTTTTTTATGTCCTGCTCCATTGTATTAATTTGAAAACAAGATTTGATAGATTGCCATTTAGATCATTTTCATGGAAGACCTAAGGCAAAGCATATGAACAACTACAAGAAACACTTAAGTTATTCAAAAACTTGTACAGTCAAACCTGATTAAACCGGACCCTGAATAAACCGGTTTCCTGTCCATTCCGGCCGAAAATGAAAGTCCCATATTTTCCATTCAAAGTCTTTGATAAAATACCCTTTGTAAACCGGACCTTGTGTATTCCGAATTCCTGTCTAATTATGAAGTCCCACTACTCTTAATGACATTAATTATTACCTGTCAAAACCGGTTTGTCTAATTAATTTCAATGATCGATATGCAATCAAAACATATTTTTTTTATACAATATGGCTTTTCGTGATAATCAATTAATCAGGTGTCAAACTGTGAACCTACAATCGTACAGTAGTGAGCTGTATTATTTATTAAAACATTATAAACGTGTCAATTAAACAAAAAGACACACCGAATATATCTCGGATTGAACTTACGTTTTAACTTGGATAAACAAATTTAAATCCCGGAGTAAGAAATTCACATCGTGATTTCAAAATCCTGGGTTCCCTGTTGTGTACCCCTAAACAAATGACCTTGATAATGAAAAACACCCGGATGACAACAATCAATGGATATTGTACACTGTACGACAACGTTTCGAAAGTGATGAAATTACGTTTGATAACATTCTGGCTTTTTAATCGGCCATTCCAACATTTCAAATTATTGATCATTGGAGTAATTCGAAACTCTCATCTTACAATCCTAAGTCCAAACAACACGAGCATTATGATGCAAATGCAAACAATGAAAAACGAAGTGAAAGTGTTTTAATTTATCAGATATAATTTGCAATCAGAGAGAACTTTCACATGCAAAATGTCGGACGTCACAAGTCATTATCTTCCGGTCAAAACGGAAACCTGAATAAACCGGCTCACTGTCCAAACCGGCCCTTTTTCATAGTCCCGTAGCCGGCCGGTTTATACAGGTTTTACTGTATAGGAATTTCAATATGAAAAAGAAGATGTGGTATGATTGCCAATGAGACAACTCTCCACAAGAGACCAAATGACACAGAAATTTACAACTATAGGTCACCATATGGCCTTCAACAATGAACAAAGCCCATACTGTATAGTCAACTATAAAAGGCCCCGAAATGACAAGGTAAAACAATTGAATTGAGAAAACTAAAGGCCTAATTTATGCACAAAATTTGAACTAAAAACTAATATGTAACATGTAAACTGAATTACAGGCTCCTGACTTGGGACAGGCACATACATACAGAATGTGGCAGTGTTAAACTTGTCAGTGGAATCCCAACCCTCCCTCTAACCTTGGACAGTGGTGTAGCGGTACCAATATAAGAACAAACTATAAAAACTCAAGTCTATTTGAAGCCACTATTTCAATTCACAGTTTAAAACAAACCCTCTTCTTTTATTCACGCAAATGAAAATTTCAAAATATAAGTATTTCAGTTGGAGAAGGGGTCAATATTTTTTTTAATTTCGATGCAGAAATGGAATTTATTTGTGATTGATTGATTGGTCCTTGCTGTAAGTCACCTCATTAGAAGTCTGACCTTTTACAATTTTCTCACTGTTGAATTTTCCAACTATTGGTATGTCATGGGAGATTATTGAGATACTTTATAAAGGAATATACTGTAGATTGAAGACTGGTTATGTTTTAATAATATGAGTACCCAAGTTCTATTTTTATTTTCTGAAAGCAGAACTTAACTAAAAAAAAGCAGATAGTATTTATGATTTGGGATTTATAAGTTATTTAAGATGATCTCCAACGTTTTTAAGATAAGTTGTTTGTAACTTGGTTACATTTTAATAAGTTTCTATATTAAGGAGTGATATTATTTTTTTGTATGAAAACTTACAATATTTTGTTATACAGAGTTACTTGATTTTAGATATCAGGACAGTCACTTATTGTTAAATGATATTTAATTTTGTTATTGTACATGCTAAGCATGTTTTTTTTATTGTATTGCACCTGACACTTTTCATTTTTGCTCAATTACACAAAAAAATACAGTACTTAAATTAGAATGGACTAATGGTGAGGTCTGTTAAAGTAACTATTTCTATGAAAAGTTACCCTTTTTCTTCAGCTTGAAGACAGCACCCAAGAGTATATAAGGTAGTTGATGCCTGAACGTTCAAGCCTGCTGACTGATGTTACTTTGTTTCTGTTCTGTACACACAAAAACACTACCGTTATCTTTTTTGCAGTTTTTTTTGGCATGCAGGGTGCACTATCGAATTGAATTAGTATTTTATTATTCATTATACGATTTTCCCAGGTAAAGAAGACAAATCTAAAACTTTTGGCTATTTTGAAATTTATCTTCTCATAGCAAGGCATTGTAATCATTTATAAAGGAAAATGACAAAGACTTTATTGAAATGATGCATAAAGATTGTATACATTTTATATGATTTACATGTACATTGAGTGCATATATTTGGCAGTTTGGTTTTATTTGAAATTATTTTTAAAAAATGTATTCGTTGAAAGCCTTTGGACTTTTAATTGTATTATTGTAAATTACATGCATACTTCAATCTTTTATGCATCCAAAGCACTTCCATAAATCTTTGTCATGAGTGTCCACACTGCAAAACAACAAATATTTTAGTTATCTTGTGTTGTTAGTTTTAACTTTCAATATTTTCAGTTGCAAAAATTTTTTTCTAAACTAAGAACTGGGGAAAGCGCCATAACAAGTAGTTGTCACTTTTTGGATATAAACTGAAGTTTATTGCATTTTAAAATTGTTGGTTATTACCCATGTTTTATTATATAATGATGTAATCCATGTTGTTGTTTATAGCAGAGTTAGCATGAGTTGGACACCCAACCTTAGCGTAACAACACTTCACTAGTTTGTGTTAAGTCCATCAGAAATCAGTCATACAAGTTCTCTCTAATCCTTTTGATATACTAAGAAAATGTTCTTATTAAACTTTGTCAAAGTGTATTTTATGCACCACACCCTTTTGGTTAGTGTGTAGTATATATAAATTATCTGGTAATATAGACTTGGTCCATCTACTGGGAAAACTACTGTTACGTTGGTAGTTAGATATGTATGACTGGTTTTAAATGGTTTTGAAATTATCTGCATATTGCAATCATGCTAAATATACATATACTATTTGATTTTACTGTCGGGTGCAAAAGGTCAACATTACACAAATGTAAATAGAAAAGTATTTTTTCTTAAAAATATTGTTTTGATAAATAAAGGTAATTGTAAGGTAATCCCCCATAGTTGTAATTTTATTGCATTTGCAACCGCCTCAAAATGAAATTAATTTTATGTGTCTGAAAAAGAGAGGTGAAAACACCAAAGGGACATTTAAATCTCGCAAGTGCTTTTCTGGACAAACCCTCATCAGAAACACTCAAATCTGAACATGTGAAAGCAAGGGATGAGTAAACGGCCAAAAACGTAAAATACTTGTTAAATTTAAGATTTTGATTACACATTTTTTTTCTCAAAAAGACCACCATTAACAAATAATATCTTTCTGTAATAACATTTTGTGATGCAAGAATAAAACGCAGCATTTAATTTTATAATGCCTAAAAAATAAATCTTCATTTGAAGTTGTTTTAATTTATCAGTGAGTTACCCTTGCAACAATTTAAAAAAAAAAATCTGTTAACAACATTAAAGACATAAAGTTTGTTATAAATATTTAAAATTTATAGATAAGCACTTGACAGTAAAATCTGCACCATAAAGCACAACCAATATATATATATAATAGTTTGAATGTATATATATATTGTATGAATTGCTAGCTAACTTTATTTGTAGATCCTACCCTTCCAGCAGGATCTGTCATGTACTCTAATGGCATACCATATACATACCAGAATGGACTTGCCATATTCCAGCCCCCAACAGAAGGAGGCTACCCTATACCTCAGCCACAGGTACAATCACAGGTAAATATTTTCCAGCAGGGGCAGAACTGAATCTAATGCTATACTTTAAAACATTTTTTTTATCATCCTGGACTAATATTTCAGTCCTTAAGGAGGGGAGGTTCCAAAGTCCAATTACAGGTTAGTATTGACTATTCCAAGTATCTGACATTTGCCATTTTTCCTTCATCACATCCATCTGGGGTTAAGTTTGCAGGTTGATCATAAGTAACTATACATGATAGGCAAGGGTCCGGAAACGGTCATATATGCCAGACATGACCGATTCGGAAACTCAAAAGTCCTAAATCATTTATTGGGATTTAGGTCAAATTTTATTTTTCAACAGAAATAATTTCGGTCATTTCGTTGAGATTGAGTTTCAAATCGCCATTTTAAACATATTTTTGTTTTGTTATCGATTTTATGTAATTGAACTGCCACTCCAGTAAAATGTTATAATCCTGAGGGCCCTCCTAATAACTATATTAATGCCTCGGGGAGCTATTGACTAATGATCGCTAATCTCTTTACCTGTGTTTTTAGTTCACACCTGGCTATTAATCACAAGCTTCGAACTAATATTATAAAGAAATTAAAATTCTATACCAACTGTCTTCATTATTTAATTACTTTTCAGCTAAGACAATTGTCAATAATGATTTAAAATTAAATTAAAACTTGATTTAATTTACGGAGAAAAAAGATTTTTTTCACTACTAACACACATGCTTTGTTTACTATGATACGCATGCCTGAAATTCTCTTCCGCAGATTTGACACTAAATCGTAAATTTAAAATGATTTCTTGCTAAATAAAGCAAGTGCAACTATTTTCATTAATATTCTTACACTATTAAAGGTAAATATTAAAAAAACGATGTTTTCCTGTGAATTTGATAAACAAAACTAATCCCGGAAATAAGTCCGGAATTGTTCATTTTAGTATTGTCGCATTACATCCGGTTTGAATTTCGACTTCAGAATCGAAAGAAACGTAAGCGATGACTGAGAAAATTACGATTTTGAGTCATTAAAATCATTTTATTCTTAAACTGTTGCCTTGCCTTAATTGCTTTTGATCGATTTTAGGAAAATGGTAGGATAAATCATGAAGTAATCGCGATCCAACAGTAAAACAAGTTCGTTGATGCTACGAGTATGAGCATACTCGTGCAGTAATGAGATTTTGACAATCTGTTTTTGAAAATGACCGAAATTAGGTGAACAAATTTCCGGATCCTTGATGATAGGTAATTTTTTTGAATTATCAAATGGTTTATAAAGGACTATTGTGTCAGTGTCAATTACCTATAGGCCTTGACCTTGTGGTGATGTTCAAAGTGGTTGGTTAAAAAATGTATAAACCATAACCCTAAGGCCCAGGCCAGTATAAAATACCGTATGTTGGTAAAATTTTCCTGCAAAGATGCTTTGCTTTGCTAGCCATGTACAAATTTCAATAAATTTTATGAAAGACTAATTTAGCGGGCATGCAAGTAAAAAAGTTTTTGATACATGTTGTTTAGACGGGAAAACTGAGTGCTTCAAATTGGTAAGCATTTGTTGCTTCACAAGTTGCACCTGTCACATTGCTCATGCCAGAAGAAGATTTCTGATTGTTATTTTATTTATCTCTAGGCAGCAGCAGCAGCATACTCTACTCTAATGTTACCACAGGCTTCACCACAAGCATACTATATATCGCCTCAGTATGCATATCAGCCAGTAAGTATTTTAGAGGATCTTAAGTCACCAAGTAGATATCTTCTCAAGTCACAATTTGTAAATTAATAGGTCAAAGTAGTCTTGAATAACATTTGGGGGTACAATAAGTCACCATAGTGTCTGGGTAACATACAGGAGTACACAAATTTTGTCTCGATAATATTTAGGAGTACGCAAGTAGATTATTGTAATCATTGCAACTGTGCAAACCAAAAAAGTATTTTCTGGATCTGAAAAATATGAAATAAATCCAGAATTTAATTATCATACTCCACAATCTTGATGGCATGAAGGCTGAATGCTGTAAAAAGTGTACCATATTTCATCTGGAATGTTGTCAAAACTTTGGCATTGTATATATTGGCAGGAAAAGCCCAGAGTAAGTCGTTCACTATTTCATGTACATTTTTCATCTTGTAGGTCACACCACAGTGGGCAACAACAAATGCTCAGTGGAGATGGGCACCACAGGTAAGATTGACCAAATTATTTTTATGACCCATTTATGGCCATTATGTTTTTCCGTCTCGTGGTCCGTTTGCTGTCTAGGTTTAAGTTCAAGTTTTTGGTACAGGTAGTTTTTGGGATACAATTGCTTTCAAGCAATCTGTAGACTTATACCAGTGGCTCAGGACAATGCCCTCACGTCAACCGTTTTATTCTAAACATTAAGGACCATCTCAGATTCTTATGATTGTCTTGGTTTAAAAGGTAAAAACAAACAAAGGGATTGAACTTAAACAACTTTCCTATAATGTTATTTTCATAATCTTTATGTTTGATATTTCCCTTGCCTTATATGCGTGTTTTTAACAACACAGAAAATCAGAATCAAGCAGTATTTATATTTAGTGTTTTTATAAATTTAGAAACACGTAAGAGGGAATTCCCCAGTTGTGATAAAAATGCGAGAGTTCTCTGCATTCCGATAAATCTTATTTCTGTCATATAAAAATGAAGTGGAGTATAACTTATATGTCACCGTTATTAAACTGATATTTGATATTGTACTTCCATAAAAAATAGAGACCCAATTAGGTTTAATATACGTTCTTACTACAGGGTTTGTTAAGGTAATTATGCGTATAGTTTTCTTGACTTCAAGGGGTACTAGGTTAAATGGTTGCTGTGGATTCCCCACTCGATTGATTAATTTATAACTCATGGGATCCTTTCTATGTATGTGTGCGATTGAGGGTTATTGTTGTTGCATAATTTTAAATCATATGCATCATTTAAATTAAAATAAATTAGTCCACATCGTTCAGGTTTATATTTTCAACACCCCTTCAGGCGAAATGGAGTCTTCCATATTATCGTTTCGAGTTGTCTCCCTTCCGGAAGTCACTTCTGTGAATTCTGAATCGAAACATTATGTTGAGAAAAATTAACTCGTTCTGTCAATAAACGTCGTATTATATTAAAAACGATTGCAATTTAAACCGAGGAATGTGTACGGAAAGGAGTCATGATCACTGACCCAAAGGAAATTAAATATTTAAAGAGATAGGAATAGGGTTCCTCCTAGAATTAACGTAGGAAAATTGGTGATAAGATACGAAGTGAAATACTTCTCTCACTCTGAGTCTCAGTGACTGCAGTGGAAAGTAAACATGGAATAGTTAGTACAAAAATAAAACACAATAGGCCTAAGTACATTGTCACACACTTTTAACCAGGCTTTGGCTATTTTGTAACTATTCAGATGACGTAAATTACAGTTTACATGTGCAGTTGAATTAGTTGTGAAAATAATATTATCCAGCTACATGTATACATGTGTCAATGAAAACAATGGCAATTGTATCCCTCAGAGCAATCTGCTCTTTGATTGATGAAGTTGAAGTCAAATCAACTTGAAACTTGGTACACATGTTCCCTATGACTTGACCCCAATTTAACAGTCCACTGAACATAGAAAATGATAGTGCGATTTGGGCATCAGTGTACTGTGAACACATTCTTGTTATTCAACAATTGGCATAAAGGACTTTAGTAGCTTAAAAAAATGCTTATATGTAACACAACACAAGATAACTAGATTTTATCAATTTTTACCTAACTGTCTATATTTAGTCTATTCAAATGGTTAAAATGAACAAAAGTATTTGTCAAAAGACAGCAACCAAACCAAATATAAACAGAATACATTTAAAGGGCTACATAGTCTTTAACAAAAGAATTGTTTTTATACACTGTCAAATTCCCCCAGTCTAGAAAAGATATGATTATATTTAACAGAAACAATTGGAGATTGCCATTATCTAAAAATTATTTGTGAACATTTTGATTATGGAACTTTATCAGTTCAATGGGTATGTGTATATTTTTCAAGAAAGGAATTTTAAATAGCAAAATAGCATCAGAAATGAAAATTTGCCTTAAATTTATGACTAGTGAAGGGAAAAAGAAAACTAGATCTCATATTTATTTATGAAAGTAATGTTTATTTTAATATACATAGTGACTTGTATTAAACTTTTTGTTGAAACTTTTGTAGAGTCCAACCCAAGCAATGACTGGATCTCCAGCTTATTACTACACAACTATGCAGACTGCCTCACCTGAGCAGCTTATGTATGCCCATCAACAGCCACAGTTAACCCTCCCGACAGGTGAGGTGTCTGATCCTGGCACTGCACTGATAGACGCTTCCTCTATGGAGGTAATCCCTCACTATGCATATTAATCCTTTAACCAAGTTACAGAACTTAGAGTCCAAATGTAAATGGTATATGCAGTAAATTAAAACAACTTGGATGGAAAAAATCTCTCAGTAGTATCTCACAGTTCTGTAACTAATTTGCATAATTCATTGTTTCATAAACAAGTGATTTGTATGTTGTAAGTTGTTACAAGCTGAGAACTTCCAATGTTATGTCAGACCTGAAGTATATGTGTATCTGGATATTGTTGTTATTGATACTATTGTGTAAAGCAAACATTACATAAAGCAAGCTGTCCTCTAGGAATGCAGTGGTGCATGGTCTGATCATTCCATTATTATTTATTTCCTTTCGGGTTTGATTGTGATTAATTTGTGATGCCTGCTTGTGTGTTGATTGATATAACTAAAAAGAATATATTTATTTACTATTTATTTATTTCAATGTTAAGTTTATTTTGAGTGTTTGAGTGAATATATTCCTATTTTTGTTTTAATTTGGTTTCCTCCTTGCTTTTAATTATCCTTGGGACATTTTAAGAATTGGATTCAGGATTCTGGATGGTTTTAAGTTTATAGTTTATAGAATCTACTGAAGATGCTATTCTTGATTTTTATTGAGATTTATGTTTGAAGTTTTAATGATGGACAGAAGATGGTTGGGTTGGTGAGACTGCATGTGTGTAATTAATTTCTTCACTTTGTAGGTACGAGATGCTAACCAAAAGTGTGTCATGTCCTACCCATCCATGATTCCAAGGCTATTTACATAAACATGTATTATGCATTTATAAACAATAGTGCATGGTGGTTAACTTTATTGCTCTCTTTGTAGCTTAGTGTAGATTTCTTGTAGTCATATATGGTATTAATCATGTTAATTGCATGAGTTTACAAATATTAGTGCTTAGATATATATATGCAATTTAAAAAAAACATACTTTTTGAACAAAGTTTTGGAAGTAATTTGATGTTCTGGTTGTGATGTTTTGTTTGGTTCAGTCATTAGTTTAATTGAATTGTTGGTTTGTATTTTATAAAACATTGAACAGCTTTTGGGAAATCCAACTCAGTTTAACTTAGTGGTATTTACAGCATTTTTAACCACATCCTTTTTGCAAAACTAAGGGATTCTATTTGACAATGGCTGTGTAAACTGCTTGTATATGGTAATATATTTCAGAAGATAGAAGACCTAAATACTTCATTCCTTGTATACTTGCCTCATGTTCTGAAGTTTCCATCTGTTACATTTTCATTGACCTCATTTTCTTGGTTCAGTAACTTCCTTAGTTTTTTATCACATGCATTTTTTGCACTAATAAGTAATAGCCAGGATAACTATATTTGGTATATTGGGATCAGTACAAGATTTAAATGTCAAATTTTAATGGTTCATTGATCCATGTAAAGCATAGGTCATCTATATATGGTGTATAGAATGATTGTCAAGTGTACATGTCCATCTGGCAAAGTTCATCTCATTTACTATTATTATGGATAATGTTTAGCTTATGTAATACTTATTTTAAAAAAAAGTACCCAGCAAAAAGTGTTTTTATTTAAAGAATAATTCATACAAATTTGTTGCTCTTATTTCTTTCAAATAGTTTTTAAGGAAGGAATAAATGTTGAAAACTACCAAAAGAACATCTGCCAGCTGTCTGTCTTATTGGTGTATATATATATTTTGATATTCTGCATATTGTTTCACCTCACTAACATCTAATATCTTGTCATCAACTGCATATACCATTACTTAAATACATAATGAGCTTTAATTTTGTTTTTCATTAGTGATTTGTTCTTCACAATTAGTATTGCACTAGAGTTTAATGGTGAATATATAGCAAAAACAATTTCTTAAAGATCGTTAACATGAAAAGGCAAGATTATAGTTGATGCTTAGTTTAAACAGCTTTTCTGTTCACATTCATTGTGTGAAATATGTACTACTTGCTGAAGGACATTTGGACAGTGTAAACTTTTTTCTAGGTATTTGTTATTTAAATAATGGTTGAATATACTTCCAAGTAGATGAGTTATTAGGGATAACCAAGGAAGTTATATGAAAAGGAGAGTGAACACTCTGCTTGATACAAAATAAGCATCCCCAGGATAGCAGTTCGATCAGAGAAAAATGATAAAATTATAAAGAAACCTACATGTTTATCACCCATTTGACATGGCCCTCTGATGTACCGGGCTGTTACCGCGAGCAGTTCGGACTATTAGAAAATTGCGTATGTCACGTGATTGTTATCAGTGACTGGGTCATTAAAGTTCAGGTGTATTTTTGGTAACAATGCAGTGTAGAGGTGTTTATGATATGGAAAAAGATTTGACGTGCAATTTCAAAATCAATCGTCTGTCTATGGTGAAAAAAGATAAAGAAATGACAAAGTTATGAGGGTTTAATGGAAAGTTAGTGTGCGATTTTTATTCAACACTGCATTGCTTTAAGCAAAGATTTTCGCTTCACCTTTCAATTTCTGTTGATGAGAATTGGCAGGTAATAATCATAGAAAATATACGATTATGCAAAGTATATTAGTTACGGTGACCGGTAACGACTGGAAGGAATATTTAAATATTAATTGAAACAGAGAAATTTATCGGGAACAACGTAAAAGTGACTTTCTGTTGATATAAACATTGACGACAATAAGACGGATATTCGTTTCATTTCTATGGTAATAAGTTTACTTTTAACATAAAATTTAATTTTTAATTACTGAATAAAAAATATCACAAAAAATCTTATTAAAATGTCAATAATTGTATATCTGGTCAGTTTATGACACTTGGGTGTTTCCCTTCTTACTCGGGTATGTAACTAGGACAAAGTCTCCTTCTGTGACAGAGTCGATCTCAACTAATTAACACCCCCTTACAGAAAAGTCCATAACATTTTATGTGTAATTATCGTCTTCCGTCCTCTCCTTCTCATATAATCTCCTTGGGATAACTATGCAAATTAAATTACAATTTGACAAAAGTTTCAGGGCTTATAATCAAGATATAAGATGCAGCTCAGACAGTTACTTGTCTGTTTATACTAATTAATATATACAAATTTAAAAAATGTGGCTTTTGGAGAAAACAAGATGCAGAAAAAAGCCACTTTAATTCACCAACTATTTAAAAAAAACATTTTCAGGTTTCAGCATCATTGAACATTACAACTGAGTATAATCATTCAAAGAATTTCTGTCTGCCTAGCTTATTTACATGTCCATGAGTTTTTTTGGGGAAATAATTTTTAGTTATTTTCACTACTTTGGTTATAAATTAAGTAAGTCATTTATGCCGACCAAAAAAAAAAAGGCAAACAAAATAATTATTAAATTAAGTAAGTCATTTATGCCGACCAAAAAAAAAAAGGCAAACAAAATAATTATTCTATCAAAAACAAAAAAATAATTTCTGTTCTGAATTAATGAAAGCTTATATATAAGACTAAAAATTATTTGGCAACAAAATATCAGCTAGTATATATGTATAATTGCATGTAATATATTGACACATTAAAGCTTGAGGAATGCACCTTGTTTCAGGGCAGCTTAGTCCCGGTGTGCCCTGCAGACCTGCCCCGCACATATGTCTCTGATGTGCCTGTAGACCAGCCTGTGAGCACCACTGTACCTGTCTATCCGTCATCAGTCTGTTCTTCAACACTGCCCAGTAAGTCTACCACCACTGTACCCTCTGTTGCACCTTACACGAAGAAAACCGTAACCACAATCCCAAGAAGGACATTCAGCAGTCCTACAATCCTTGTAAAGCATGGTCACAAAGTTCAGAGAGTGATGATGCCTGCTAAACCTGTTGCTAACACTGGAGCTATACCTCTATATAGACCTGTTGAGATGGGGGCTGGGGATGCATCTGATGCATGTGCTCAGTACAGCTACCTTGCAACTTCACCACCTCCAGAGTTCAAATGAAAGATACTAACAATTCATGACAATTTTATTTTTTATATGCAGCATGTAATATAATTATCAGGAAAGAAATTTTAAAAGTGGGTATTATTGGTACAGTTTGTTACATGCATATGACTTCTTTTATCCAATCCATAATCATCTTGTTTATTGCATTAAGAATCTCTTGTACTTTTAGAAATGCTTGGTTAATCCTCAAGTTAAGGCCATCTTTTTTTAAACATTTTCAAGAGATGCATGTATTTTTTTTCTCGTTCAAAGAAATTTTTTTTTGGATAAAATAAATGGAACTATTTTTCTTATATGTAAAAGTGTATTTGAAATTAAAAAAAAAAACGGATAGATTATTTAAAGTTGATATATTGTGTAAAGTGTTTTTTTAATTTTCTCATTAGAAGGTGGTCTTAAATTGTAGGTTATAGCATGTCCATGTTTAGAAAATGTCTATAAATGGTTTTCAGCTTTTAATGTCGACTCATTTGATCTCAAGTTTATTGTGTTGTTCATTAAATGATTGTTTGAAAATATAAATGATTTAAATAAGGTTGTATTTCCTAAACAGAATTTATGTGTTATACTTTGTATTGATTAATATTTCGAAAGCTATTGACTGACCGCCTAACCTCCTTCCAAAAGACTTTACTCTTTTTTAAATGTAAACTGCAAAAAAAAGTGGAGCTGAAAGCCAAGTATTTAATTTCCATGGAACATATTAATTTGCTGCTTTTAAAGAAATTGATGAAATGGCACAAATCCTTTAAAGAAGCATTACAATAAACTGCCAGTGCATCTTTCTCACTTTTTTGTTTTACAAATAAAGACCTTGTGATTTTTTTTGGAGTTGTTTCTTTTCATGTTGTCATTTTTTTTTCAGTAAATAAATATTTTCAAAGTTATGAAGATGTTTACATTCATGTTCATGGTGAAAAGAGCAAAATTGCATTTTACAAGTTTTTGTTATAATATTCTTCCACAATATTAATCTGCCCTTAATTTAACTAGCATTGGATTATTCTCTTGTTACTAATAAAAATGTAAAAAAATCATCATAAAAAATTTTGGCTAAAAGAAATAACTCCAAAATAAACTTGCTAGCAGTTTGATTTATGTAGTGAGTAGATGGGTATAGTGTTTGCATCGTAATATTTTAAATGTTCTACATTATTTCATTGATGACTTGGGGTGTAATAATAACATGTACTATAAATTGTTGAATTTTATGTATTTAGGGATGGAAATAAATGCTCCGTTACCTGCAGTGAGCAGAAATTGTACTTGGCTACCTGTTGATAGTCAGCAACATGTCTGCTTAGCCACTGTTAAGAATAATCTTGTATCTTCCCCCGACTAGTACACTAAAGGCACAGCATTAAACACAAACATTATAAAATGTTCTGCATTAGTAAATTTAACAATAGTCAATCATTTTATTTGTTATACTTGTAAAACTTGTGCATTTCATTTGAAGAAAACTTGCTTGTCAATAGATCTTGGAATTGAACCTTTTTTAAAGGATTTTTTTCAACACTAAATGATTTTGCTGCTGTGCCTTTATTGTGTAGGAATGTAAATTATTTATGAAACTCTTTCTGTTTTTTTTTTTTTTTTTTTTTTTATTCTTTTCAAATTCATGACAGCATAATCCAGATTGTTTGGTCTTATGTTAAACATCTTAAAAGTTATGATAAACTGGAAGTTAGATTATTTTAAATTATAGACCAATAGCAGATTTTTATGTAACTTTTATGCTGTTGTTATTAAATTGTTGACTTTTGTTTAAAGATGTGAGATGTGAAGTACATTTTGTACTATATCTGTATTGAACCTTTTAACCCAAAACAAATTTACATACAACGATCATGTATTTTTTACAAATTGTTGTTTGATACATCATTTTTTCTGTAAAATTGTTATTATACAACTAGCTATACAAATGTTTTAATTATTGTAATCGGATATGTTTGTTAATGTATGTTCTTTACGGATAGAAATATTTTATAAGAAAACAAAACTTGTTCCAAGCTTAATATTTTTAATTGTGAAAATTATTAATTGTTTCCTGAGATGAGGTCCTCATTAAAATTCTTATTTATCTTCCCTATTGGAATGAGTGAAAGGAAAAATAATCAAAAACTTGTCTAAAGTAAATTCTGAATTTTAGAAGGTATTGTTTTTGCAGGCAGTATGTTTCATTTTGTCATGGGTTCATCAGTTTTGAAAAGAACTTGTATATTTATATAACTCTTCTTGATTGTCATTTTTGTGTCTTACAAGATCATTCCCATTTTTGTACGTTCATTACAATGCTTTAAAAATTGTTATGTACATTATATGATTCTATGCATAATGGAGAAGTGCCTTGTATAACATGTAAATTTACAGAAACTTTGTACTTTTGTATGATATGATTGTTTGATGTATGTATTGTTGGGTATCAGTGTCATCTTTTTATTTTTGAGATTTCAAATAAATGCATTACAAATGCTCATAGTGTGTTGTAACATTAAAATATATGAAAAATTTGAAGAAAAAAAATGTAGAAAAAAAAATGATGGAATGTAACAGTAGACTTAATTAAGATTGTATTATGTATAGTTATTGACAATTATTATGAATATAGACCACTGCATGGCAGCTACACTGGATATTGGTTCTAGCTGACACGGAGAGAGGTTGTAAAATTTTGTAGTGGAAAATTAGATTTCAAATTTTATTATTATATGTTGGGAATTGACCTGTTTCCAAAAAAGTCTAGAAATGTTGGTCATAAGAAACCTCAAATTAAAAAAAATAATGCATATGGTTTTTTTTTATAACTCAATGGATAGTTTTCATTATTAAACTTTCTACATATATTTTTTTCTAAAGAAAATTCTTTAATTTGTTCATATTTAGAAGAAATTTACTTTATTTTAATTGCTTCTTTTCTAGGAAGCAATTCCCTGACATATTTTCCGTATGCAAAGTGACCTCAGTGTGACCCATCTAGTAAAAATCTGCATGGATGACCTTAAAATAAACTTTTTATCTGATTGTACATGTTAAACATGTGCTCAATATCCATGCTTTTTTGTTGTTGTTGACAAACAGGTGACAATCGTTAAACTTTGGCTTCAAAACACGAACTTTAATTACCTGCCATATTTTCACAACAACACTGACCGATTGAAAAAAAATTTGACAATTATATGAAATTTATGCAAAAAAAAAATGATAAAATCGTGCACAGAAGACTTAAGTTTATGATGTTTGTATGCATTGATTCAAGAATTGGAATAACATTATTTTTCACTGGTCACTCGTTTATCATAACTTTAAAGAAGATTAAAAAAACTACCATCTCATACAGGAAAAAAGAGTTATTGATTACTTTAGTTTAAAAAAAAAGAGTTGTTGAGTGGATATCTCAAGCAATTATTCAATTATGACCTACTATTACAACACCAGACCATAATTTTCAAGAATTTTGTTTTAAAAGTGAATCACAAATACTGAGTTTTGACAGTGTATGACAACTAATTCATTGATGTGTATGGCAGCCTGCATTTACAACCTCTGCTTCAGCTAGAACCACTATCCAATGTCACTCCCATACAGTGTAGATATGTTTTACACAAATAATGTCAGAATTGAGTTTAGCTATTCATCAGAGATTTGTTTTATAGTATTAAGGTGTTAAGATTATTGTCTAGTCCATTGTTAAGGTGCTATTTTAAGTTTGGAAAATTTTCTGATGTTGGGAAATATATATCAACCGTCCAAAAAGACCAGCAATTGTTTTTGTTGCATGGACTTTTTGAACCGTCCAAAATCTGACAATCAAACTATATTAAGAATTTATATTTTTTTTTTATTTATATGTAGTGTTAGTATACCTCTGGTTTATGAATGCTTGTTGTGTGTGTAATTGTCTCATTTCATGAGAATATAATCTTGTCCTTTTTTACTGAATAGATAACCTCCAAACAATTGAATTGGGTTAGACTTTCTTCTAAGATTAACTGTTTAAAGAGTTAAGCCCCTTGGAAATATTAATTATATATAAATTTGCATTAAACTTACATTTCCAGTTGGTTTGTTATGAAATTTTTACCATAGGTTCAGTGTTCATCCATCAGAAATAGGTTGCTCTTTGACTAATACAATAAAATGACATTATGGGTAACATGGTCTCAACAAGCAATAATGATACATCTATATTCTTCAATAATTGATTATGCATCCAAAATACCTCACTGGAAACTGATTTTTGATTTTAAATAGTTGAAATAATAATTAGTGATGTGGGCCACGTCGATAAGACAGTAATTGAAAGTCGACATCTTTTTTTAACCAACTTTAGTTAGCTTCTGCACTCTCTTGACAAATATTTTAGTGTGCATGGTTAAGCTTTAAATTTCAAGATAAATCTACTTTAATGTGTCCTTGAACCTCAAGTACTGCAGTCAAAAAAGCATTATTTTGTTCAGTGAAATTGGACATGTGACACAGTGAGCTAATTGAATATGGTTCATTGTTCAGTTTAGATGAGGGTTTAATTCTGTTATGGCATATAAACTCAGGGTTTGTCTTAACTAGAGGTATAATATTGGTTGTGTGTTGTTGTGTTTGTCATTATTTTGATGTATATTTTGGTTTAAGTTATTTTGTTGGCATAATTTATTACACATTTTGTTTTTTTCCCTTGAATGTGAGATATCCCATTCATTCATTTATATTTTTTTATATTTCATGTTTTTAAAAATGTTTAAACATATTTTTTTTGTTTTAGAAAATATATTTCTATATATACATCCTCCTCATATCTATTGACCTTAATTTTTGTTAAATTTGATGAAATTTCCACTATTATACAAATAAAGAGAAAAATATCATTTATAATCAGTTGAAGCAAGGCCTGACTTGTGCTGCAATAGCTTTGTCTGTAAAGACAGCCTTCTAGCAGACAAAAATAATTTATCAAATCTTTACCTCTACTATATTTAAGACTTTTTAGGGTAAAATTTTCCTTCCAATAAATTTTTTATTACCGAATAATCAAACACCTGAATCATATTTTGAAAGGAAATAGTGCTTGGTAATATATTTTGTAATTTGTATCTAAAGAAAGGCAATTGATTAGGGGGTAACTTTCATATAAAGAAACTAAGTGTCTATTAAGATTGGTGTTTTACTTATTATACTTTTGTGCTTATACAATGTCTTTGAAATCCTATGTACATTCCACATTTTAATGATAAATGTATAAAAACCATAATAAAAATATTTTGAAATTGTATTTCAGTGTGAAAATCAGTATACTATGGAGAAAAACAATTGTCATTTCTTTGCATTTCGTATAAAATCATAAAAAAAAAAAAGATTTAGTGTTATTATGATGGGAATTGCACCTTGATTAAAAGAAATGCTCAGAAATTTTCTTTTTCTTCATAAACTGAGTTGTCTTGTCATATTGTCACAGGGTATCATTAGCCTTACTTGCACATCTTATTGCTTAACCCTGTTTGTGTGAAAATCATGTGTATGTATGTACTATGTATGGTCAAGTAATAAATGTCTTGTCTATTTTGTTTGTTATCACTAAAGCCATTAGGTCTAAAAGAACAGCCAACTAAGGTTAATTTTGCTGAAGGAACTGCAACTTTGGCTTTAGTGCACTTGACAAAATAAAAAAAGAACGGAAATTTACAGAACAAAAATGTATTTTGCCAAAAGCAAATCAAACTATTAGGTATGATGGACCACCAGCTTTTGACAAATATTCAAATCATTGACTTTTATTAGGTAGGATTGACCTCCAGCTGTATTGGAAAAAAAATGTAAGAAAACATGTACATTATTTCAGCATGAATCACACAGCATAGTTTAATAAACTTGAATAAACTTGCATCAGTTAGACCTGTGACTAGAAGCTTGTAAAATATAAAATTGACCAGTCAAGACTGTTTTGTGGTAAATATAAAAAATATGTGGTGTGATTGCCAAAGAGATTACTCTTCACAAAAGACCAAATCTCACTGTATGGCCTTGAACAATGAGGAAATCCCATATCAAAGGCTGCTATAAAAGGCCCTGAAATGACACGTAAAACAAGTTGCTGCCTTGGCATTGGAAGTGGCAAAATACACTGGGTATAATTTCAGAGGGTTTTCCATTGCAAATGAACTTTATATCAACTATTTCATGAAGTCTTTAACTATGAATATTTGACATGCTTTACTGATTGTCAATGAATTTAAGATTGAAAGTCAAACAGTTCAAGGTTTCCCTACAGCTACATGCATCCAACAAAAATGAGGTAAATGTCAGATGTCAAATGAGTGCACCTTGCACTTCACAACATAGCTTTTAAATTTGAGTACAAAACAAATTTAAGATTGATTACCTTCAGTGTTGTTGAGAAACTGATTGAATATGAAGAACGATATAAATTGATAAATGGGCCATTATAGTTGGGTCCAAGGTATAAAGAATGATATAAATTGATAAATGGGCCATTATAGTTGGGTCCAGGTCAATTCAACCCATTCATGACTTTCAAACCTTTTGCAATTGAATCTATAGACAAAATGTAACTGACTTCCAGTAAATGAAAAGGGTGACATGAACCGAAAATGTTCTTAAATGAACAATAAAATTTAGGTCAATGCCAGCTGAATTCTTAATTGAATAATGCGGTTCTTCAGAATTCTCTCTTGTGCATCTTGCAATGGTTCTAATCACTAAATACAATACCTATAGTAAATGGGGAAGACAAAAATTGAATTGAATTGAACAAAGAAAAAGGTAAAAGACATTATAGAGTCACCAATTTGAGAGAAATAACTGATTGTAAAGTGTAAGAACATTTCAATTTCACAATAAATCCTGCAAATAGAGCCACACAAACCTGATCTAAAACCAAAGATGAACTTTGATGCTGGTGTGTCAGTTCTAACCCCCTGGCTAAGAGTATGCTACAAATGGAGCACCAGGAAATGTATACCATTATAAATGCATCATCCTAAATTTGATCACAACAGTGAGAATTAACTTAAAAAAACTACTCAATTTCACAAATTTCACAGATAAAATTGAGAATGGAAATGAAGAATATGACATGACTTGATTATGCAAAAAACAGTTACTGTCGAGCGTGCCACTTTTGTTGCAGAAAGCTTGACATAGGAATAGTCATCAGGCGACAACTTGCTTTTTAAAATCTTTACATTTTAGAAGGTGGAAGACCTGGATGCTTCATACTTTGTATATAGATGCCTAATGTTACGAAGTTTCCGCCAGTCACGTGTCCAGATTTTCATGGTTCAGTGACTACTTGAAAAAATAGTGTTTTTGTAATGTTAAATTCTTTTTTATTATAAGTAATAGGATAATTCTATTTGGTATGTGCGTACCTTGCAAGGTCCTCATGCCTCAGACAGTTTTCTCTTGACCTCGACCTCATTTCATAAATCTGTGACAAGGTTAAGTTTTGGTTATTAAGTCCATATCTCAGATACTATAAGCATTAGGTCTAGTATATTCTGTGTATGGAAGGACTGTAAGGTGTACATGTCCAACTGGCAGGTGTCATACGACCTTGACCTCATTTTGATGGTTCAGTGGTTATAGTTAAGTTTTTGTGTTTTGGTCTGTTTTTCTTATACTGTATGCAATAGGTCTACTGTATTTGGTGTATGGAATGATTGTAAGGTGTACATGTCTAGCTGGCAGGTATCATCTGACCTTGACCTCATTATTATAATTCAGTGGTCAAAGTTAAGTTTTGAGTTTTGGTCTATTTTTCTAAAACGATATGCAATAGGTCAACTATATTTGGTGTATGGAAATGTTTTATGATCTATATGTCAGTCTCACAGGTTTTATTTGACCGTGACCTCATTTTCACGGTTCATTGCTCAGTGATAAGTTTTGTGTTTTGGTCTGTTTTTCTTGGCAATAGGTTAACTGTGTTGTATGGAAAAATTGTTAGCTGTACATGTCTGCCTGGCATAGTTCATCTGACCTTGATCTTATTTTCATGGTTCATTGGTCAACAATAAATTTTCTTGGTTAATGTTAAGTTTATGTTACAGTTGTAATAAAGCCTATCAACATAATATTAATGATTAGTAAAGAAGGCGAGACATTTCAGCGTGTACACTCTTGTTTAGCTGATTTACCTAGTTCTTATGTATCGTTACCCCACTGTCACTGGTTTAAGAGCATTCTCATATACCAACTACATTTGTACATTCTTTATATGTCTCATGCCAGAAGGTTGTGTTCCAATGACTGTAATTGATTATTGTTAACCACAGTTGTTTTTGTTTGATTGTTAAATGGTCTTTGCTTAAATTATGCCACTGTTTTTTTTCTTAAGGTTTTCTTGATATTCTATAGTTTTTTATTAAACAATATAGGTTTTGCTTAATGCTGAAGGTCATAGAGTGACCTATACTAGTATTTAGGAGATAACAGTATTGTATTTTAAGCTCCGACGGCATCAATTGGGGATTTCATGGTCGCAAATTAAGTTTACTGGCGACGCGTTAGCGGAGACAGTAAACGGGTATTTGCGACCATCAAATGCCAAATTGATGCTGTCGGAGCTTAAAATACAATATAGTTATCTCCATTCTAATGAAACTGACAGAAAACAACGTTAAAACATGTATTTAAAATCTGTCATATGCCGTCTGCGTTTGCGTGTACGTCCCATAGCATCAATTGTCAATTGATGCCAAGTAAGAAAGTGACGTTATCCAATCAAAATGAACGTTACAAACGTTGTTGCATTAGAATATACATCCTTGTCCTTGGAACTTTGTTGGATAGTTATCACATTGGCGTCACATCTCCTTCATTTTATTATATTAAAGCAAAATATACAACATATCTTTCATATTTTATTGTCTTAAATAAAACACATCTGATATCACAGATAACCAGTAAATATTATAACTCAAAAACATATCACAAGTTGGCACCACGTTTGGTTCAGCAGGTTGGAATGAAAATGTTGGTTATATATAATAAAAATCAAATTCACATTACAGTACATTACATATAAAAAAATATTGTGTATCCGACTTAATATGTAAAATATTTTAAGTAATGATAAAAAAATAATAAATAAACAAATAAAAGATAGTTTTCAACAAACACAAAATTCAGCAGTATTAAAAGACATAAATTTACAAGATCAGACTATAAAGTTATAAACAAGTAAAGCTATCACAGTTCAGCAGGAATTGTTTGTCATTAAGCACAATTATTACATACAATTTTGTTTTCTATTTAGAAAGGCTGGTTTACAAAAAATCTTCAAAATGTCTGACTGGAACCCAGTTTACACCTCTTACTGGAGGGTCAAGTTTTAACTGTTTTAAGATTTACATTTTATCCTTTCATAAAGATTTAGAACTTATCACAGAGTCAATCCAATTCTTTTTTTTCTATTTTGCATAAACAGCAGTGAAAAATACTGAAATCTTCCAAACTTATAAACTAATACAAATATCATTATTTCTGATTGCTGCTCAGACTACTTGACAAAAATACTCTATGCTGGCACCAAAAACTTGCTGGATCGAATGTTGGTAAAGGCAGATTTGTTACCAGATAATTATCACCATGACTACGAGGATCATCAGAGCAGTAAACTGGACAGTCATATAATGCATATTTTCTTGTAAACTTGGACGGAGAACTGACATCAACTGGTTTTAACCAAATATAAGGCATACTATGAGCTTGTTGATTTTCAGAATCATTTTCCATTAAAATGGCTCGTGTGGAATCCCATAATGCATTGTGCAATCGTAAACCTGTGATGTATACCCCATCTTTAGGTGGTACAGAAGGTTTAATTCCTGTTGGCATCACCTGGAAAAGACAAAAAATACTTTTGAGATGTTTGGATTTAATACTATAATTACCATTGTTGTATATTTTATAGTAATTCCTAAATTGTTAAACAAAAACTAAATGAAGAATGTGTCCTTGGAACACAGATGATGCCCCTGCTTGCATATACCATTATAAAGGGACATAACTCAAGTGAAAATGATACAACCCAAATTTGAACTTGATCTGTGTTTTGTGGTTATAAGCATGGTGTATAAATTTCATAACATTTGGTTGAGGCAACTGAAGTTAGAGACTAATTTTGAGACATACCCATGCAAAAACTTAATACATTTCTGTTGTGGCTAGGACATACAAATTGAGTGTCATGGGAAAATACTACTTTTTGCACAACTCACAATTATATTTTCCCATTTCAATTCTCAATTTTATTATCATTCCCATGACAGATATCATTCTTCTTCTCTCATTCATGTAAGAGACCACACACTTTGTAGAGATACTCAATTAATTTTAGAATTAGAGGAGGATGTATAAACAGTTTCAGTATTTTTTTTCAAAATTTGTAATAATGGTAAAAACATAAAAAGTGATAATCTATGTTTTCATTTGACAGAACAAGAATTTTCCATCACTTCTTCCTATACATCAATTGTGTATCATCCCTGGAGACACTACATTAGATATAACAGCCTCATATACATGTCTCTGGTTATAACTACATAACAATATATCAATTATCTGGAATTGTCATTTAGTTTTCTCTCCTTTACAAAGTGTCTATTCTATTTATTAGATAGATTTGATATAAGCATTATACCTATGTTTTTTGGCTACAGTGTGTATGGTATAGCTGTAAGTTTTGTGTAATTTTCTGCCTCGTTATGTACCTATTCTTATCGTTGGGAATTATGTACCTAGTCTAATCACTGTGGATTAATGGGAATCTATTTTACAGTTCAAGGTTAACTGTCATGGACTTACAGAATTTGTGCCAAACATCATCTGACAAGCTTCACATTCTATATAGGAATATCTATTGGCTTGTGTTCTCATAAAATGTTCAGAAACAAGAATGTGTCCCAAGTACATGGATGCCCCGTCCCCCCTATCATTTTCTATGATCAGTGGACCATGAAAATTGGATAAAATCTCTAACTTGGGATTAAAATTAGAAAGATCTTTTCAAAGGGAACATGTTTATTAAACTCGACCAAAAACTTTCACCTGAACCGGGACGAACAGACGAACGGAATAAGGGATGAACTAATGGACGGACTAACGGACACACAGTCACAGACCAGAAAATATAATGCCCATAAATGGGGCATAATAATAAAAATAATCCTTGCATTTAAATTTGTCATGCTTGTATTCTAGTCATTCATACTCATTTGTCCCAAGTTTCAAATATAAACAATGTTTTAAAAGAATATTGATGGGGTAAAGTGGATTTAAGAAAGGGGGAGGGGGGCGGTTTTTAAAAGCACATTTAGAAGAGGTTATTTGATGTCAAATAGGACTGGAGTATTGCTGTCTGTTAAAAAATATATGGGTTGCATTTAAATATCTACATTATAGACAGACAGACTTCAAATTTTATCAAGATAACCATCTGTGGCCTGCACATGATGTATGCTTAGCTTAGAGGCTTTAAGACTTTCCTAGAATGTATCATCAGCTGATCCATGTTAAGAAATAAATTTGTTTCACAATTTTTCACAATTGGTCCATTGATAAGCACAGTTAATGATTAATACCAAATGACATGTTGATATTTAAATCTATGACACTACTGTAAAGACAAACAAAACCTATTGTTTGATCACTAAAGCAGTATAGAAAACACAGGTTGCTTCACTATGTAGTACACTATAAATATGTAAAGTGAAAGTTCTATAACATTGTCTGGTGTAATCATAACAAATAAAAACTTATGATCAATGCTGTGTGGGAATAATTAGATTAACAGATTCTTTGTGGTTTAATAATAGAACAAGGAACAGAAGATAAAATGAAGTAAATAATCTGATGGTAGCTATTGTTAGGACAAGCAAATATTTTTTTCTGGTATCACATCATTATCTGATAATTACTTTTCATTGATTCTAATGTTAATTAATCTTCAATTTGTTCAACTTAAATTGTTTAAATCCACTTCATTTAATTCTGTTGCATAGGATGTCTCACTGGCATCTATACAAATCTGACCACATCTCCTTATTTTATAAGTATTCTTTAAAAGTAATTTTCATTACTGTAAATAATATACTAGGTAAGCATAAGTATGTTTATTAAGGAAACATAATTTGAACATGTTTATTAAAACTTAACTTTAAGGTATCTGTATATGGCATGGTATTTGTAGAATACTTTTTTTTTTTAAATTTTGTTGGAACCAGAAAAAAAGATTTTTTTAAATGACACCAATTGGTAACAATAAAGTTCAACAGTTTGACAAAAATCCACATTTTATGGAAAATGAAATTTTATGAATATTTTCTTATATCAACAGTGGTTTTGTAGGTCTGGTGAGTCGAAAGACAAAAATGCAACCAAGTTTAGTTGTTTGGTAAGAACATCATTTATGATTTAGAAATTCAAATGTTCATTGTTACTTAATAAGAATATTAAAATTAAATTAAATTTCAATTATAATGGAGTTCTGAAGAGGCTTTATTTAAGTTATACATGTAGTACCGGGAAATCATCTATGTAAAATCTGAACAGAGAATGAAACCATTGAAGTATCCTGGATAAAGTTCCTGCTGTTTCCTGACAGACAAATTAAGTGACAAAGCATGTACTGAATGTAAACATCATTAAACAAATCTGTAATGATTATAACAAATTTATAGAAATACCAAGACAATGTTCACCAACAATTGATGATGATGCTTACAACAATGTACCTTTACAAAAATAATACAACAATTGTAATCTTGTCTTGTTTCATTATTTCTTATGTTTCTATGATAATGATCTACATATCTGTCTCCATGGGGGATCTACAGGAGATCGTTTCTCGAAGTTAAATATAAATTTATTTCTTCACAGAGCAGGCTATCAGTTGGAGTTATATTAAAGAGCTTTTAATAGCATATCTCATAACAATGCATCAACTTCCCCATAAAAAATTCTGTTCCACTAAAATTCTCATAAGGAATACTGCCATATAGAACAGTCTTATAATTGATTGACCATACAAATAGATTTGTGCTTAGATAACTCAATATTGTTGAAATCATTAACCCTACTTAGACCAGAATAATTTTCTTCAAAAATAATCTTGAATTCAGCATACAAGTAAAAATTTCCATCAAATTGCTAACAGGACTGGTACATACAATGAATGCCCTTGTCCTTCCTGGCTTCTTTCATGATGAGTACAAGTCAGGTATGAGGAGTAGTTTTTGTACAGCCTTAAAATGTGTTATGAGAGGGAAGGATTTTATAAAAACTAATTTTATGAAACAAACCTAAACACATTGACTACAGGTATTTAAATTGATTACAAGATAAGTCACCAAGTTATACTTCAATCCAGTTTACAATGCAACAGTTATATCAAGAAAATATACGTTCTCATTTAATCAAATCAAATTTTTTGTTAAAGAAATTATTGATGAAATCTTTGTGCAATTGCAATTTAGAACTATGATATTAAAGTGAAATAAGAGAAGATGTTATCTTTTGAACTTTTCAAGATTAACATATAAACGTTTTAGTAGAGCTGGCAAATTGATATAACAAATGCTTCTTAAAATAAGATACAATTCTGAAACTTTTTTTCTCACTATTATATAAATTATCTATTTTAATTGAAATAACAGACTTTACATAAATACTTCAAAGTGTTTAAAGTGTTCCGAGATATAAATCTTCTTTCTTTAATCTGTACAAGCAGTGATGTAGTGATCTGGTACTGGCTAATTAAAGATCATCCAGTAGAATTGTTAAATAATCACAAAACCATAGATCAGAAACACAGGGAGGAATGATTGAAAAGCATAAGAATAAATGCTGAGATTGAAAAGAAATTTATATATTTTGTGTCTTTCTCCTTATCAAAATTACTTTTATTTAAAAAAAAAAAAGAACTCAAAATATTTTTTTTTAAATTGAAAATGAAATAATAATAGTCCACTAAGAATTATATCCAATTGCTTGAAGTTATTCTTACTGACTACATGCAGTAAAGAATCCAATCATTTCTAAAACATCTAACAGTTCTGACATTACGACAATAATTGAATTACACAATAATTTCTATTTACTGTAGGGGAGGGAAGTAAGCTTGGTTAATAATCCAAGTATAATCATTTTCTTTGACTAATTGTTTCTAGATATTTTCTCTAATCATGTTATCAAAATATTGGAAAGAGGTAAAATCTTTATGTCAATCCAAACTGAACACTTCTTTTTTATAATAAAATACCATTTTGATTACACAAACAAACACTTCATGTCTATTATCTATCCTATTCCTGGGAAGTATCAGTCATATAGGGAAGAGAGGGATAAGTATAAGCTATAATTTCTGCATTTTTGGGCATTTTTTTATGTTTAATATTTCAAAGAAAAAACTAGTTTGAATCATTATTAATTATAATTTTAATCAGAATAATTTTTTTCAGAAGTGTATTTTCCCTATACAATGTAGTTATTTTGCGAAATGTGACTATGGTGACGTTACATTCAAGTGATTTTTTGCAAAAAAAAACAAACAAAAATCAATAAGGCTGTTAGTTTTTTTGTTTGAATTGTTTTTCATTGTTATTTCACAGCTTCTATAGCTGACTATGTGGTATGGGCTTTGCTCATTGTTGAAGGCCTTATGGTGACCTAAAGTTGTTAATTTCTGTGTCATTTTGGTCTATTGTGGAGAGTTATCTCATTGGCAATCATACCACATCTTCTTTTCTTATATTGTGATATTCAGATATCATAATCATATCATATCATTAATATTTAAAGTTTTGTAATGAAAAAAATAGTGAAATATATGTATATATATGAGTGAGTGTAAGGTTTGATGGGAGCATTGATAAGCAGACATAAAGCCAATGGGAGATAATTCTTATTGTTTGTATTTTTTTTGTTCAAAAAAGTTTAATGGGAGCATTCAGACAGAAAGGCAAGTAACCAAGTTTTTAATGTTTGTAATTTTTTTATACGACCGCAAAAATTAAAAATTTTTTGGTCATATATTGGTATCACATCGTCGTAGTCTGCGTCATCATCAGTGTCGTCCGAAGACGGATTGTTTCCGGATAATAACTTTTGAATAAGTAAAAAGAAATCAATAAAATTTTAACAAAATGTTTATAACCACAAAAGGAAGCTTGGGATTGATTTTGGGGGTTATGTTCCCAAAGGTTTAGGAATTAGGGGCCCAAAGGGGCCAAAAACAGCATTTATCTAGTTTCAGGACAAAAAGTTGTGTATTAGTATTCAATTGTTCTGATATTGTACCACAATGTTTAATACCATAAGTAGAAGGTTAGGATTTATTTTAAGGGGTTATTGGGCAAACAGTCTAGGAATTAAGGGTAAAAAACGCATTTTTCTAGTTTCAAGACAATAACTTGTGTGTAACTGTATGAATCTCTGTGACATTGTACCACAAGGTTCCATATAACACAGGGAAGGCTGGGAATCAGTTTGGGGTTAATGTTTCCGAATATGTATGAATAAGGGGCCAAAAAAGGGCCAAAAAGAAGAATTTATCTAGTTTACAGACAATAATTAGGGACCAAAAAGGGGGACCAAAATAATTATTTTTGTAGTTTTCAAAAAATAACTTATGTTTAAGTGTATGAATCTCTCTGAAATTAAACCACAAGTTTCCATACCATGAAGGGATGGTTAGTATTGACTTTGGGGGGTTATGGCTCAAAATGTTTCGGAATTAGGGGCAAAAAAGGGGAAAAACTAGGTATTTCTAGTCATTGGACAATTAAGACAGTGTAAGGGAGGTACATGTCTAATTCTAAAACATTTAACATACAATGTTGGGTAGTTCAGATTTACCTCCCTTACACTACTTGTATATTATGTATAAAGAAATGTCAGGTTTTGGACTAATTGCAAAAAAAAGGGGGTGGTAGTAGTTGTTTTCAATTTTTTTTTTCAAATTTCTCAAATTCTAAATTTTTTGAAAAGTTAAATGAAGAAATCTTTCATTGCACAATATTGCGCAATAGATTTGTAAGATCTTGACATTTGTTTTGTGTCAGAAACTCATATTATGTCAAAAATAATCGCAATGCAAATTCAGAGCTGTATCAAGCTTGAATGTTATGTCCATACTTGCCCCAACTGTTCAGGATTTGATTTCTGTGGTCATATAAAGCTGCGCCCTGCGGAGCACCTTGTTATATTAAAGTTTAATGGGAGCATTGACAGGAAGACAAGTAACCAAGGGTGGATAATCCTAATAGTTTGTAATTTTTCCATTCAAGTTGTAATTATTTGTAATTTTTATATTAAAGTTTAATGGGAGCGTTGACTGGCAAACAAGTAACCAAGGGGGGATAATCCTAATAGTTTGTAATTTTTCCATTCATGTTTTTATTGTTTGTAATTTTTATATTAAAGTTTAATGGGAGCATTGACAGGCAAACAAGTAACTAAGGGGGGATAATCCTTAGTTTGTAATTTTTCCATACATGTTTTTATTGTTTTTAATTTTTATATTAAAGTTTAATGGGAGCATTGACCACTGTGTATCATCGTACAGCGGATATAGGTACTAACCAAGCGGATGTGAGCGATTTTGATCTTACACGGTAACGACAATTTTTGTTTTGTTCACATAATATCAATGTGTACTTCAATCTAATCATAATTGCTGTTTTAAGAAATGATTTGGTCGTAGGTTGATGATAAGAGATGTCTCATTTTTTTCTCAAAATAAGAGGGATTACTTAAACATTGTAAAAGCATGTGCAAATACTTGTCAAAGAAGTTGGCTCTCTTCTCATCCGATATAATTCTATATTCCTTGCAACTCTTTTTCTGATAGAAGGTCAATGTGTGTGTGTAATAAGTATAGCTGTTTCAATAATTGGCATTGAAATCTTTCATACATATGTTATTTTTCGATATTTTATCCCTAAAGAAGCGTTGTGTACGGTGTTTAGCTGACCACATAAATCCTTATGTACGGTGCATAGTTAAGTTGTTGTACACCGTACACAAAAACTTGATTTTCATACTCGTTTATTACCAAAAAAGTTTCAAGGAATGAGTAATCACAGGTAGTTTTATGATTGGTAACTATTACTTTTGCCCTGTATTAGGTTTCTTTCAGATAAAACATGTAAATGTCTCAACAACTGTATCGAAATTGAAAGTTTGTGTTGACATTCACAACTATTTGCGCATGTACAAGTTAATTGTTCTTACTAGAATATCAAAGTTGTTTTATGAATAGGAAAAAATCCATGCGAAAATTATTTGGAGCAGGAATTTCAAATGTTGAGAAATGTACATTGAATATTGATAAAGCAAAACAAAGTTACAGTGTAAGGTCAAAATCGATCATGCCCGCTTGGTTAGTACCTATATCCGGTGTACTGATGATACACGGTGTTGACAGGTAGACAAGAAACTAAGGAGGGATAATCCTAATAGTTTGTAATTTTTCCATTCAAGTTTTTATTGTTTGTAATTATTATATCAAAGTTTAATGGAAGCATTGAAAGGCAGACAAATTACCAAGGGGGGATAATCCTAATAGTTTGTAATTTTTCCATTTTGTTTTTATTGTTTGTAATTTTATATTAAAGTTTAATGGGAGCATTGACAGGCAGACAAGTTACCAAGGGGGATAATCCTAATAGTTTGTAATTTTTCCATTCAAGTTTTTATTGTTTGTAATTTTTATATTAAAGTTTAATGGGAGCATTGACAGGCAGACAAGTAACCAAGGGTGGATAATCCTGACTGTTTGTACTTTTCTGAAATTTCAGAAAACCACCATCCAGTGCAATGAGCTTGTAAATAGAGGACTGATGTTCAATTTGAAAGAATAAATTAATGAATGGTTTTTGTTAAAGTTAAAGCCTTTATCAGAAACACAGCTAATAACTGACTTACAATAAACATTCTTCAGCAGAAAATTGAAAGGGTCCAAAGACTCAAAACCTTCCATTGTAGTCATAGGGCACCATAATCGGTTTTTTTTGACAATAGGGACTGCTTTGATATTGCTTCATATTCACATATGTTCAAAAAAACTTTACTTTAGTTAGGAAATGTAGTTGACATGCTCCAGAACTACTTCATGAAATAATCAATATGTAGTCAAGATAGAAAAAGACAAAACAATCGTATAGTAATTAGTTGTTTTTGGTAACAATTGCATTTTAAAGTGCATTTTGAAATGAAAATAACAGCTCTTTAAAAATCAAATTTTAGTCAGAAACCTTTGTAGGAGTATGATCAGATTTCTTTTTATCAATAGATAACCAGGTATGCTTCTTGTGTTTTTAAGCTGAATAATTCTTACCTGCAATTCAAACTCTACTGAGTTGATATCAACAAAATGTTTTCTGGCAAAGGTCTGCTTGATTGCCTCTATAAATCTGTCAGGCCTGAGAAACATGGAGAGATTGTAAGCAACAGGAGAGGGATCATTCACTAAAGCAGACATGATTTGGATCTTCACAGGAAGTTCTTTTATCCATTTAGTCAGACTACTGCATGATGGGAAAGTTTGAGTTAGCCACAACTGTGGTACTCTATCTCTGTTCATTGAGTGAATGACATCATCATAATGTGATGGTGTAATTATTTCACCTTTTGACCTCCGCTGAAGTAACAACAAATCTGATTGAACAGTCTGAATTATAGTTTTATATCCCTCCACTTCATAATGAGTAAAGACATCAATAGGATACATTTGATTTTTGTTTGTCTCTGGTAATACAGAACATTTCTGTAAAGTAGATATTAGACTTGGTAATATACTGTCAACAGATACTTCACGATAACTAATGGCCGTGTTCACACGTAGTAATAACTCAGGAGCTCCAATCACTTGGATCATATCCTTTATTAGTACCCTGAAAATAAAAAAACAAAACATTTTTATGAAAGCTAACTGATTGAAAGAAGTGTAACTCTATTTATCAACTATTTGTTTCATGGTGATGAACTTGTAACTATTTTTATACTTAATGTACTGTAATTTTCATTTAAAATCTGCTTACATCAAATGTGGTGGTGAATGTGAAGCTTTGTAAACCACTAACCTGCTGTGAGTATACATGACATCTTTATCAGCTGTTTCAGGGAGACCATAGTTCTTGGCTGTCAGTTCCTCCAGTGAGTCAACAGCTTTCTTTAGAGTGAAGTTCTCTGGGGATTCCATCAGTAATGTACTCAGTAAGCCAACAATGTCATTGGACTTTTTCTCTGGGATCTGAAATATCAATAAATTTATAAATGTCTAACCAACTACTGTGGATTCAGTTTTTTTCGTGGATACCAATTTTTGTGGATTAAGGAAAACTTGAAAAAATACTTGTGGATATTTAATTTCGTGGTTTTGCCTAAGTCTGCATAAAAGCCTAAAGAAAATATGTCAATCGTTGAACATTCAATTTTGTGTTTCACCTGTACCCACAAATCCATGAAAATTGGTATCCAACGAATAATAATGAATCCACAGTAACACGAACATTTTATGCCAATATCATTTTATATTTATGAACAAGAATGTGTCCATTGTACATGGATGCCCCACTCGCACTATAATTTTCCATGTTCAGTGGACCGTGAAATTGGGGTCAAAACTTTAATTTGAAATTAAAATTAGAAAGATCATATCATAGGGAACATGTGTGCTAAGTTTCAAGTTGATGTGACTTCAACTTCATCAAAAACCACCTTGACCAAAAATTTAACCTGAACGGATGCACGGACGAACGAACGGAGGCACAGACCAGAAAACATAATAATGCCCCTCTACTATCGAAGGTGGGGCATAGAAATAACATATCTTCAGATACTACCAAGATTGTTACCAAAGACAAATCATTATTTACTTATATAGCTCCACAATATCCAAATTGACCTCTTTCTATGTAATAATCGTTCAAATAATGGCATTACAGCTGTTGTCAAATTGTTTGAAAGTGTAACTTTGAGTAAGTTAAACTGACTAACCTGTTTGCCAGTGGCATACTGAACCAGTATACTGACCAAGGACTGGACAACCTTAGCATCAGTACTATCAGTGCAATGGTCAGAGTAAGCTTTAGCCACCATGTCCATTATTTTTTCTGTCGATGTAGACTTTGACACCACTTTCTTAAAAACATCAACAGCCATGGCCATGTCACTCAAAGTCCAATGGTGGTCATTGATAAATGCATTACGACCATAGAAACTTTGTTGTAACAAGAGAGAATGGAGCAAAGCCAAAGGCATTATTTTGTTTTGCTTCCCAGAAACCTGTAACAGATTAAAACAAATATTAAGTTAAGAACTTTCATTTTAACAAATATAAACTAGAACACACCCATGATATCGCAGGTATGACTGAATTAAAGTATATAACTATGTGTAAGCCTTATTTTAGCCTGGATTTTTTGTATTGGTATTGTCATCTGATAAAGTTATGTTGATTATAAGATGCACAGTTTTCTCTGCTTTCAAAATCTTTCTGTTTGAACCTGCGACCTGGAACCTATCAATTATTGGTAATATTAATTATTAAGAAAACAAAGGGCATGGAATGAAGTAATTTTTAATCAACAGCATTGTCCTATATTAGTCATAAATAAAGTTGAATTCTTTGACTCACAGTTTTACATCATGCTGGCTAACTAATTGGAAATCACAGCATTGTCCTATATTAGTTATAAAGTAAAGTTGAAAAACTTACACTGTCATTAATATGTTTCCAGTTCTGTAGAAGGAATGCCACACTCCTGTATGATTTCTGCATGGTAGATTTAAAGTTACCAGTCTTCTCACATGTCACTTTGATACCATACTGTACAAGAACACCTGCAATTCATATTAAAAAGACATTATAGTGATAGTTAAAACAAATAATGTTTTTTGGCGTAAGATATCATTGTTCCACAGTGAACAGACTAGAGAGCATAAATATTTAGAACACACAATTGTCTTATAAAGCTCAAACAGGACTCACATCTATCAAAATTATAATGTGTCCGTAAAAATTATGTTCTCCTAAAAATCCAAATATTGGCATTCATGAGAGAGAATAAAATTTGTGAAATAACTTGTAACGGAGAAAATATCACTCTTATAAAAAAAAAACTCATTCAGATGTTTATAAGACATTAGACTGATTTTAATATATTAAGCTACTTTTGATTTTAAATTTGCTATAAAGTTTAAAAACCTGCTATAATAGCCTTATTTTGAGATCTTGTTATTAATATTAAAACATGAGCCACAGCTGCATTTTGTTTTGTTAATTAAGATGTTAATGTGTGTTTAAAATTTTTGGGTAAAGCCTGTGCTCAAATCAATTTTTGTTTCCTAACTATGATAACATCATCATGCCTCCTCCTCTATTGTCTGGTTTTAGTGAAGTCCTAATATTAGTCATATGCTTTGTGCAGATTAGTATAATCCACAATCTATTTGACTGATTGATAAATTAGCATTAACAAAATGTCTAGTGAAAAATATCTCATACATATTAAGGGCAATAAACACAATCTGAATGTATTGTGGATATGTTGCGGATAAGGTGTTCCTACTTGGAATGAGTCTACAACTGTCTGCCTGTGTAGTAATCCACAACCTAAATGTATTGTGAATGTGTAATTTTTACCTGGAATGAGTCTACCACTGTCTGCCTGTGTAATAATCCACAATCTAAATGTATTGTGGATGTGTAATTTTTACCTGGAATGAGTCTACCACTGTCTGCCTGTGTAGTAATTCACAATCTAAATGCATTGTGGATGTGTAATTTTTACCTGGAATGAGTCTACCACTGTCTGCCTGTGTAGTAATCCACTATCTAAATGTATTGTGGATGTGTAATTTTTACCTGGAATGAGTCTACCACTGTCTGCCTGTGTAGTAATCCACAATCTAAATATATTGTGGATGTGTAATTTTTACCTGGAATGAGTCTACCACTGTCTGCCTGTGTAGTAATCCAAAATCTAAATGTATTGTGGATGTGTAATTTTTACCTGGAATAAGTCTACCACTGTCTGCCTGTGTAGTAATCCAAAATCTAAATGTATTGTGGATGTGTAATTTTTACCTGGAATGAGTCTACCACTGTCTGCCTGTGTAGTGATCCACAATCTAAATGTATTGTGGATGTGTAACTCATTGTCTTCATCTCCAGTTTTAGAGAAAGTAACCAAGCTATTTACATCATCAGATATATCTGTTTTCTGTCTCTTTCTCTCTTGTTTTATCCATTTACTGTATATAATATCCTGTTAAAAGTAAAGTTACAGGGATAATATATACTACACAAAGATTTAAAATAGCTGGAAAAAAATGTGATTGGAGAAAATTTCAGTTTCTGAAATTCCTAAATCACAAAGTGGTCTGCAAATTTCATTTTTGGATATTTTAATTTTTCAGTGAATTTACATTCTATACAGTCAATCAAAATATGAATAATCTGAGAGAGATTTGTTCAATTAATCATTTATTTTTAAATATATTTACCTTCAGCAAAATATAAAATTCTTGCTCTGGTTCCTCAGCTAGATGATAATTCTGTAAAAGTAACCAGTATCCATTCTGTATACAATCCTCTAATGCATGTCTCACTTCACACATCTGACCTGGTACCCCGAAGTTCATTACTCTTACTTTACCTTCCATACCAATTTCCTTAGCTAACCTCTTCACCTCATGAGTGGGACTAACATAAGAATAGCCTGAAATAATTATAATATAAAAAGACCTGGAATAATTGTAGTATATCAAAAGACAATTACCAAATGAGTATGATATACCTCTGCATATCATTATTTACCCACAAGGAATTGAAAACAGAATTTTAATAATCTAACTGCCAAATGTTTAACCTTTATTTTTTCTAGAGCTTTTGTTTCTTCTAAATTATTTTTTACTTTAAAACAAGTTATAAAAGAGAGGGAACAGGAACATTAAAACTAAAAAACAAACTGCCAAAACGACCTAAAGATACACACAGTATAAACACATCATAGTAAAATAAAGAGCAACATGAACCCCACCAAAAACCACTGGTGATCTCAGATTCATGAACCCCACCCGAAACGACTGGTGATCTCAGATTCATACAGATCCTGCTCAATATGATGCACCTGTATGTTGCTCATATTAGTACAAATCCAGTGATAAGTCTAAAATAATCACTTTTTTAGACAAATGAAACTTATTCTTGAGTTTTGCAACCTTGTTCTGAACACCTATTTAAACAACATCATCATTTGATACAGTACAATCATGATTTCTTCAAATCTGTATTATGGTCCTATTTCCCTGCTTCGTCATTGTTTGTTAGGCATATCATCTTTAACAATGGAAAAGGGGTTAAGTAAAGAAATTAAAACAAAAATGCAAGACCATTGGCCAGCTTTTAGTAAATGTTTAGTCTAGTTGGTTGGAAAAACCCAATGAGCAAAGAATATTTAAAGGTATTATAGATGAGAACAATAAATCTTGTGAGTAAACAACCTATATACTGACCTTTTGTGGCAGATGATGATCCTTTATCATGTGATGTATTTGGCATCATAAACACGACTGGTGTAGTATTGTTAGTGTACGCATAGACATCTCTTATGTTGTAATTGTCTGGTAAACTTCGTACACTACCCATCTCATATAGGGTCATGGCGCTTGCTAACTCACACAGCTGTAAGAAAACATAGTAAAGTATATATTAATGTCACAATCTCTGGCTTACAAGGCTCATTATGAGCAAAGTTCTAAGTCTGAATCTGTGTCAACTGTTTTATATATTAAAGTTTTTGTCATTTGGGAAAGTTAATGTCTTCAATAGTCTTTGTTAAATTGACAAACAACTTTTTTAGGCTACTACCAAATAGTGCTGACATAAATATGTGAAAACCATTAATATTGAAATACTTAGCGATCTAGGATTATGTTATCATTACATAATAACATTTTTCAAAGAAGCTGCTGAGCTCACAACAAATGAACTTAAAATCTTGATTTTACCTAAAGTGATACAAAAACTTCATATAAATATGTGAAAACCAATAATAGACTATTTACCCTTTGAGGTGCACAAATTTTCCACAGAATACATTTCTGGAATACTGATAATTCCTGCATAGTCATACCAGGCACTGGGTTCATTATAGCAATGGGATGCTAAAAACAGTGTAAAATATCATATACATTCACATTAATCAAGACATATAAAAGGTTTACAAAGAAACTGTTGACATAAGAACACAGAAATAGTAATGGTTTGAAAATAGAGATTCTTCATCAAATGAAGAAGGATTTTTTTTTTTTGTAGATGAATAATTTCTCATGTTAAACTTCGTGATATCTAACTTTGGTAGTTATAAGTCTTAGGATTAAATAAGAGCACATGGTAATAAGAAATGATAAGCATCACCTACCTGGAAGTACTCCTGCCACTGTATACCATTCTGTATCAAAGACTTCCTCAAACCATGATAACAATGGTGAAGCTGTTCTAGCACTAAACAATCGATCCATATCTGTAATGAAATTTAATGTAAGCAAAATTAACAATCTATCCATATCTGTAATAACAATTTAATGTAAGCAAAATTAACAATCTATCCATATCTGTAATAAAATTTAATGTAAGCAAAATTAACAATCGATCCATATCTGTAATAAAATTTAATGTAAGCAAAATTAACAATCGGTCTATATCTGTAATAAAATTTAATGTAAGAAAAATTAACAGTCGATCCATATCTGTAATAACAATTTAATGTAAGAAAAATTAACAGTCGATCCATATCTGTAATAACAATTTAATGTAAGTAAAACAGTCTATCAAAATCTGCAATACAGTAACAATGAATATTATTAAAAACAGAAAACAAATCAGTTTACTTTATATTAATGATATCAGCAAAAGAAATCTGAACTTTGGTAAACAACAAATAATATTTCTATATCTCATTTAAAATATCAATATAGGTTATCTGAACTAAAATAGGAGTTTCTTTTACAATATAACAAAAAATACAATATCATTGTAAACCAATAGTTCATAATACACATGTACCAACTATAGTCACAAAAATTGAAAAATGCAATTATTTGTCACTTATAGATGTTTGTTAGTTATACTAAAATGATCTCCTGAGGCCGGATGTAACAACATCATTTCATTATAAAATTTAAACCCTCATACTTCTATACTTGTGCATGAATCCCTACCTGTCCTGCCATCCAGCCTGGTTTACTATCCATCAAAGATAGCTCATCTATTCCTTGTTTATCAAAATTATTAATAAACAAGCTTAATTCCTTGGTTGTGGCTTTCCCAGACATTCTTAACCTTTCCATGGAAACCAGTAACTGAAGCAATTGATAGTGCTGTTCAAACATCATCATAGAGACATATTTAAAGATGGCTGCCGATGAAGCATCTGCTAACTCTTGTGCTCTGGCTTGAGGTGCTCCTGTGTTACAAAACAATATTACAAATGTGACATAATTTTGACCAATATAGTACTGATAATTATACAATGGTTTCTACGTAGTGCAGAATCTGAAAATCTTGTTATAGCAGTAGTAAATGATAAATAGAAGCAATGTTTCGAAAAAAATAGAGTTTACCAATAAAAAACAATCTTAATCTGCATAAAAATTATGTATTTAAAATATATTTGTTTTTTTTGATAATGCAGACCAATAATTACAATATCTCTAGTTATCATATAAAATGCAAAATAATTTCAGGGTCAAAGGTTATAGTTTACTTACCCACACTTCCCTTGCCCCTGTCCCTACTTTTCATCACACAACTAAATATCTCCACAAATGTACTGAATGGTAGATAATAATAAGGATGTAGCACACACATCTTCTTTATCATGTTGTATAAAACAGTTATGTGTGTGATCATTATACGATAGTGTGCAAATTTCTCCTCCAAGTGGTCTCCCATGAAACGAGTTTCTTCTAGTATTTGCTTGTTCTTATGAATTTCCTCATGGCAAGCTAGCAGAGAATTTAGCATGGTCTGATCTTCCAGCAGTGGTCCATCTAAGTTTAAGGTCTTCTCTCGAATCAGTTCCTGTATAGAAAATAGAGCATGATATCTATATTTAAATATATAGCAAGTATGATGTGTCTTTTGGTTTCTTGTGGACAGTTGTTTCATTGACAATCATACCACATCTTCTTTTTATATGGCAAGATGTTTGACAGTTACCTTGTGCATGTTGTGGGACACATAATTTATAAAAAAAGAAAAACTGTTCTTGTAAAGATTTCAATTTTTAAGACAAAAAGGATAACAAAACTATAAATTTCCAAATAGTAAATATCTAGGATTTGTTTTTTGCCTTGTTTGCTAATGGCAATTCACCACAAAATTTACCATACATGAACATTTCACTTTGAAAGTACAACAATAAAGAACACAATAGAGATCTATATCAATCTTCTCCAACACACCTGACCCTAAAATAATCTGAAAAATATAAGCCTTCTACAACCATAGGCAGAAATTAACAACTTACATGTTCTTTAGCTAGCCTTTGTCTGTGTAAGATAATGTCATTTTCATTGGATCGTTTTTGTCCCTCAAATTCTTTCTTCTCTACTTTCATTGTTTCACTGAGTAGGTGGTTCATTATAGCTTCATCACTGAGGGCCATGTTTATTACACACATTCTGTGTATTGGGATACTGTGCAATCCATCACCTACAATATCATATTTATGTGGTAATTAATGAAATTCTAACTGCTGTTTTGAGACTGAAAAATTCTTCTTGTCACTGAAATTTTTTACTGGTCACTTTTAGCATTCAAATACAATACAGTTTTTTATACAATTGGAGTGTATGTTTAAGCAAGGATTTGTATAGATCTTTCTATACAAATCCTTGGTTTAAGGTAGTCTTACTAAATTACAAACATTTTTTTTGTGCTAATTTGAGAAAAATGTGATTCATATAATGCTTTTTTAAAACTATAACATAAAGTATGCCTATAGACCTTTTTTTTCAGGCTACAAGTTTTTGCGAAATGGTCAAATGTTGAATAAATTATACACGAACAAGAACACAACTTTAGTGTGATAGAAAGATCATTACAAGATAGAATTTTAAGATAAAATATCTAAATGTAAGTTATCTCCCCTTATAAACAATGTTGAAAAATTTGAATCATACAAATGTTCTAAATTTTAAAAAAAATGATGTAACAATAAGATAAAACACATAATTTTCTTTCTATAGATGATGTCTTCAGAATGAGTTACATTCCTCACTAAAAATTTGAATACTTTATTACAGTTCTAGATTGTTGAAGACATCCTATTTACTAATACAGTTGTAACATACTATTACTAATAAGTTATCTCCCCTTTCTATTATATTTACCTTTGAGGAAGAGTGGAACAGATGTACTAAGATAAAGTTTGAAGTTTGGATGATATCTGAACTCATATGTTCCAACTTTGATGATTTTATTTCCTTCTTTGTCAACAAAGAAATGCTTCAGCAATAGTCCTCTAAATACTGGATCTAAGGATTTCCTCTCAATATGTGTAATCAGAATTGTTATACCTATAAACAACAAATACGAATGAATTCTATTATAATGTATTAAGACTTTCTCTTTATATTTCTGGTTCTTTTTTTTTTTGTCATATTAGTTTTGTTAGCATTATGATTGACATTCTAACAGCTTATAGGATCAAATATATACAATTCATGTTGTATAACAAATGTATGTAAATTTATACACAAAATAAATAAAATACTGCAAAAAGTACTTTAGTTGAAAATATGGTCATTGTTTTATTTTGACCAGGAGTAACTGCTGTACTTTTTAAGATGTCAAAAACAAAAGTTGAGTTCTGTGACATAAAAAATCTCTACTGACCATGTACAATGGCATTTATAAGTTTACTGTCCAGTGAGGGATCATCAGCTTCTATTATCTCTACTCACCATGTACAATGGCATTTATAAGTTTACTGTCCAGTGAGGGATCATCAGCTTCTATTATCCACAAATTACTGTCCGGGCGATCTAAGTTCTGTTCTGTATGGAGACTGAAGTTTTCCCAACTATTAGTAACAGAGGTCACAGGTCGAAGTTCCTCACTGTTCCATGTGTTACGAGAATGTCTTCCCATTGTGCTGCAATCATAATAAATCAAACTTTTGTCAAATCAAGTGGGTAATGCCAGAGAAAATGCTTGGAGGAGTAATACTAAAATAATGCTTCATAAAATTAGTGAATCAGAAATGCATTTCTGGATTTACCATCATCAGGAACTCTCAAAAGCTAAAAATTACCAGACAAGGATTAAAAATTTCTTTAATACATTTGGAGCTTTAAGACCAAAAAGAGACATAAGAAGAATGAAAAAAGAGGGGCCTACAGTCAACTTTGCCAGTGAGCGTCAGAATATAAGTTTACATTTTTTTTTAACTACAGATGCTTTTTATATAGCATAATTAATGACTACAAAATATTAGCTACTTGTACATCTTTGAAGGTAAACCAGCCAACTAAAGACAATCACACTAATTAAGTTTACACATCAAGACAAGTCACATGAGAAAATATCAGGTTAATAAAAAGATGAATGGTAAACTGACTGAGTTTCAATGAGAGTGAGTGATAAGTAAACATGCTAATGATTTAAGAAGCCTTTAACAAGAAATAATCATTCAAAACAGATTTCTGAAGGTAGATGCAGTATATTGCTGCATTGCTTCTTATAAATATTAAATTTGATTAGCTGAAAACTACTGAATTATAATCCTACTACAAGAAAGAGAGCGATCAGCTGACTTACGACTCGTCTGATTGAAAATGAACTCTAACACTGTCATCTCTGAAATACATAACTTTTCAAATTGTATTTAATCTGCAAACTTATTTAATCTATTATGTTATTCTCATACTTCATCAACTTCTGTCTCATTTATGAATTTAAAAAAAATAATTGTTTCTAAAATAATCTGGAATTCAGGGGATGGGGTAATCAACAATTTACACACTTTTAGTGACATAATTTTAGAACAAATAGATAGGTTATTTAACTTTTTCACTTCTTGAAAATCAACCAACAGAAATAAATCCCCAATAATAATGAAATATTCCTAAAATTAAAACTATGATCAAAATTTTAATAAAATTTGAAATATATTATACATTTATTCTTTTAGGAAAATATTAGCAAAATCTTCATTGAAATGACTTAGGTATTTATCTACCTCAGAGCTGTCATTAGTTTTAAAATATTTGAAATCTAATCATTCTTAAAAAGCTAGGAGATCCTTAGGCAAATATATTTTTCAGGTTAGGTGAAATATTCTATCACTATATTAAAACAATTTCATGATTAAAGAAAAGGTTACCTAGAAAAATCTAGGTAGAAAATAAAATAATGCAAATCAGGTTACTTTTAATGGTTGCTAAATTATCTGGTCTATTTAAATAGCAATGAAGGTAAAACTTATACATCCAGGACCAAAATAAAAGACCTAGATCTTTCTCAACTTCAGACCCCAAAAGAAAAAGTAACAAACTTTTTCATTTGTTATCAAAACCTTTGACAAAATGGATTGATAATAAATGTAGGGTGAGATCTTACCTCTTAGTATAATCTGTAGTAGTGAGAGTATTGGTAGATGCTGTACGGTCATCAGTATACACATCAGAGTAAGTCAGAGTTGTTCCACGACTAGGTGGTAACTGACCAGAACTACTCTTACTTCTGTTGGATTCAAGAGGAATGCCTTAAATAATAAATATCATTTTATAAAATCAGTCAAAAATACTTAAGGAATACTGTAATATTTTTCTGTCTATGTATAACATCAAAAATGTGGTGCACAATAAATAACCTGCGTAGCAGATTATTTTAGTGTGAACCACATTTTTTATGTTACTTGGAATAGAAATAAAAAATATTAGTTATTTCTTATAATTTAAATCTAAATTCCATTTTAAACCGGAGTAAACCATAAAAAAAAACGTTGATGACGTCACAATATTAAATTATGTCTATAAGATGATAAACAAAACAACGTCAGCCAATCAGAAGATGAGTTACATCCAAAATTAAATTATTTCTTAATAGAACAAAGCAAAACATTTCAAGGACAGCTATAATTCTTTTTGTGGAAAGATTTTCTTAATCAAAATAATCTAAAACTTACCAAAATATATTTTACAATTGAGAATGGAAATTGGGAATGTGTCAAAGAGACAAAAAAACAGAAAACTTAATCTTTCACCATCTATCTAGCTTTTAACAAGAACAAATAAATAAAACTGACAATTAAAAAGATAAATAATTATTAATTATTAATTCTAATGTTTTGGCAGAATCTAAACTTGAAAAAATCTGGAAATAATTTTGCACTCACCATCTAATTCATCAGGAGTACTCTCTTGTACATCTTTCTCTGTAAATACATTTTTACTATTCTGAACTGTCTTTACCCATAATTCAGCCTGATTGTCTGGATCAATCAACATTGGCCAGCAGTGCTTACGATTGTGACAACTCACTCTCATCAAAAGTGCATTCTGTATGGAATGTAGGTCAGTTGGTAGATTGGACAGACGCCAATTACTCAACTCATCAAAATCACTGAGAATCTCTTGTAGAGTAAAATTATTCCTGTTCATTAATGTGCTCTGCTCGTCTTCATCATCAGAATCTTCGAACTCAATAGTTTGTGTCTGATCATACTCAAAACTTTCTTGTTTCTTCAGTTCTGATTTGTAATATTTACTGGTATCGTAGACAGCAGGTGGGTATTTATATGTCTTTATTTCTGGTAGCGATGGCATGTCCAGAGTACTCTCACTACCTACACTACTTTCTGTAACAGTACGTGACATACTGCTCGTTGTGTCAAACTCTTTATGTCCATCAAACAAACCCTCTAAGTTTGAACTTAATGGGAAAACGTCTTCTCCAAGTTTCTTTGTCATTTTGTAAATTCCATGTTTTGATCTGTCCTGCCAATCATGCAGAAGTTCTGCCCGCCATTTATCCTCCAGAGGGCCATGATAACAGACACAAGCTGCTGTAATCAGAGCATCACCAGGTGATGTGAGCACATTACGACGGGCCTTTCTCAGCTCTGATTTCCACAAGTAATGCTGCATAGACATATGTTCCATCAGATTCACAGCTCTGGCTATCTTTCTCTCTATGGCCTATAACAAATATCTCAGTGCTAACATATATAAAAATATGAATAAAATAAGATGTATTTTCACTTTTTCACTAAAAATATGGAGATTTTGGTTTCAAGAATATCACAGAACAATATTGAACTTTTGTTCTCAATTTAGCTGTATTTTTTTCCCTGACAATCCTGCATACCATCTGGTATCTACTTTTAAAAGGGAACGCTAACAGCACAAAAATAATGGAGTTGGTTTTGGCAGTTCTTTATTTCTTTTTTTTAAATATCAAATTATGTAAAATATCAGCTGTCTCTTAACCTCATTTTGTTTACTGCAGCAATTTGAAAGCCTGAATACTTCAATAATTGAAACATAATTTGTCAGTCCCCAAATCCTTTTTAGCAATCAAATATTACTACAAATCTGTCAGTTTGTCTACATGTTCATTCCATGATTCTAAACATCACTATGAACTGCATTTCCCAAAAGTAAAATAAAAATCTTTCTTGCAGTAAATTTTACTATATCCCAATTGAATTTCTTCCCCATTGATAAATATCTTGGTATCCCTCAAATATCTTACAACATTACTGTTTAGAAACCCAAGAATTCAATGTGACGTTTTGCAGACGTGGGTAAGGAACTTCTATTGTAACATCATTCTATTGTGTTGTTGGTACTTTATATCTCAATGTGCTACTGCAATACAATTATACAGCTTACAACTTTAGTTTACTTTACAATATTATGGTGCCGTGACCAGGAAACTAATTCCCGAATTACTCACTAACCTGCATATGCCTCTCTATTGTCTTTGCTCTCTTGACAGCAGCTTTATGTGATGTAATCACCCTCTCTAGGGCACTCTTTATTCTGTTAGCTTCCACTCTCAACTGTCCTAGCTTAGCTTGGGCCTAAAACAATAAAGCTGTTATTATTATTTTGCAATGCAAAGACAAAAATTACTGTCAGTTAATTTTAAATATGTCAGGTAAAAATAGTCAAGCTTTGAGAAAATAATGCCTTTAAAGAATTTTTTATCTCCCAAATTTTAACCAAAACAAATCAATTTTGTTATTTTGTAAGTTAACAGATTTTTTTTACCATTATGAGAGATTAAATGATTAAAAATATCATCTTTCAGACTTTGCCCAGTGAACAGATCTAACAAACAAAAAAGTATTTTGTGCATACTTAGCAATTGTTTAACAAACCTGAGTAAATTTATCCTCATGTTCCAGTAAATTACGTAATCTTGGCTGCATGTTACGATGTATGTGTGCATATTTATATACAGCATGTACCCAGATACAAACGTTAGTCGCTGACAGACTGACTTGTTTGACTAAGTCAGGATCAAACAGAGGATTAAAGACAAAAGTCTTCAGTTCTTCAAAGATGTCATTTGGGATGTGGTCCTTGTCAAAGAACATCATCTCTTCCATAAAGTTATCTCTAATCAATAATAACTTAGCATTCTCCCAACTGTAAATAAATATATACAAATATAAATGTCATATTTGACATAAAATGTAAGCCACATTTAAAATCTTCCGGACAACTGTATTGATGGACAAGTGAAAATAATTGGCATATAGACAATCATACCACATCTTCTTGTTATATAGAGGAAATATAAAATTTAACTGTAACCTCTTTCGATTGAGATATTATGCACAAATGAAAGTAATGCAAATGTGATTAAATTTGTAGCATTTACAAATGGTATTCCAAAATGTATATGGTGGGAGATTTTCAGAGCAAATGGTCATAATTTTATTTTTGATTTTAGCTTGGAAGTGAAAAATATAGACCTTATTCATACTATAAACCATATTGATCTCTTAAAGAAATGCTGGTTATGACCTTTAAGAATCTTCACAGAAATCATGTTGGAGAAAATGAGTATGAGAATTGAAATTTAATTATAAAATTAAACAAAATCATTAAATAAGAGAAATAACTGTTTTCCTTTCTGACATCTTATCAATACTTATATGACTTCCAGTAACTTTGAAAAAAAGCTTTAATGACAAAAATGTTCAGCTACTCACTATGGACAATACAGAAAATCTTTGATTATAAAATAAATACTTACTCTTGTGGTACTTTGAATAACAAACATAAAGCTTTGACAACAAATTTGACGAGTTCTGGTGGTTCTCTGAAAGACTTGACTTCCTCCAGATCATTTCTATTGATCACATTAAGGGCTGTCAGAGCTGCTTGGTAGTTAGGGTTCACCTGTTCAAATTCAAAAATTACATGTAAATTGTTTTGTCTGGGTTGTTTCTAAGTAAGGTTATACTGATTCTGTTGTAAGTTAGTTTTAGGAGATAACTGTATTGTATTTTAAATTCTGACAGCATCAATTAGTGATTTGGTGGTCGCAAATTAAGTTTACAGGTAAACAGGTATTTGCGACCATCAAATCACCAATTGATGCCGTCATAGCTTAAAATACAATATTGTTATCTCCTTTCTAATGAAACTGACAGAAAAGATGTCAAATCATACATGTAAACTGAACTTTAAAAACAATGTTGCATTAGAATATGAAATGATATCTTTAATAATTAATTGATATTCATGTAGATATGTCTTTCTATCAATAGCAAAAATATGGAAAAATAAAAGAAGAATAACATGAAACTGGGTTAAAACTATACATAATTATAAATAAACTCAGATGGTTGATTCTCTTTTTTGTGCCACCTCTGCCTTGGATTGCAGCATTCAAGATTTGGTCCAAAGTGTGATCCCATGTTATGGTACTGTATATCCATTTTAAGTCTTGTGTTTGAATCAAATTCCAACTATATGTGCATAATTTCAACTAACTCAAATCACACTAATTTATATAATAACCACTGATTAATTTGGATCAACTAATATAACTGTGGTTTTGTAATAAAGCCATATAAAATGTGCAGGCAATATGCATTCAGCCAAAGCTCACTGAATTCAAATATCTATTTTTTTCAAATACTCTACTAATTGTGGAACCAATATACCAGTGACATCATATTCTAGCAAAATAAACTACACACAAAAAGTTATAATTTTACCCTATACTGTGTCGCAGTGAAATATTCAACAGACTCCGAACTAGGAGATCTCTTGAAGAACGACTGAAGAAAAAGATTTACATGGTACTAGGTATAACTTAAATATGAAATAGTTTTTATTTGCCTGTAAGTCCATAAATGTACAGTATTTCTCATATTGAGTCCATTTAAAATTGTACATTATTTTTGTATTTCTGCTGAATATGTCAGATATCCAGAAAGCATGAAAAAGTTGCACAGAAACAACAATACAGTTTGAAAAAAGAAAAGCATAGATATATGTCCCTTTGCTTATCATCAAGATGTTTAGGTTCACTATTCTAAGGAAAAATTTTGCAAAATAAGAGAAAGCAGAAGAATCGGGATATCACTTTCAGGGCAAAATAATTGATAAAATCAGATTATATACAAATATGACACTAGCAGTTATAAATAGATAAATATCAGATACAATGTAAACAAGTTCTTACCCTATCAAAATCTGTTTGTGCCTCTTTTCTCAGTTGTTCTAGAGGTCCCTGTAAAGCTTCAATTTTCTGTTCTTGGTCTTTACATCTATCCAAGGCCTACAAAAATACAATTTTAACATAGAATCTTTACTTATTGTTACACTTTCCTGCATCATTACTTCTATTAGTAAAACAGTGAGCCCACATATTCTAAGTCTTTCTTTCTTTCTTTAAATTTACATTAAATTATTATATAGTTTCTAGATTTTGGGTTAACATACTGCTGTGCTTATGCTAATTATACTGCATACCAAATATCATTGTCATATCATTAGTGGAAAACCTTTAACTCATCAACACTAACATTGTTTTCAATTGAATTTCTGATTAAAAAATTATGAATGAATACTCCAAATCACATCCAAACTTGTTAGTACAGTAAGCATTTATTCTAAACTTGAGTATAAGATATTTACAGCAATATATTGTTCTTTCTGGTCCTCAACTCTGGCCACCAGATCTTTGATTTCATCTGTAGCAGATTTGTACTTTGGTGTCAGTTCTGAAACTTCTCTTTTGTATTCATTTATGCTTCCAAATGCTTCATTCACTTTACCTAAAGCTTGCTCGTGTTTACCTATATTCTCCTACAAACATTAAAACAAGGTTTAATATGTATACCAGAATCTTATGAGAATAGAACAAGAACTGTCATCCTGATATTGGATACATATAATAGAACAAGAACTGTCATCCTGATATTGGATACATATATTTGCAGGCAGATTTGACCCAAATCACAATGTCTAATCTGACATTTTAGTCCATGTTGCATTTGTATATTTAACAGCATTCTTTGGAAAATAGATTTATATCATTCTAAAATATCAGAATTTTTTTTCAAAAATATAAGCTATATAACTTGATATCTATTATAGAATAAGAAGAATAAGAATATTATATCAATGGTTATTTTAATTCCTTATCCTATTTATGTGTTCTTTATATGTATTAAATAATATCTTATAAATGGCAACACTCACAATTTCCATTTTGACTATATGAGCTGATATTAATCTGAACAAGTGAACAAACTCCATGAACGTCAAAGGAGAATAGAATCTCAGTGGCTCCCTCTGGTGGCAGAACTGTCTTTCTATTACAGCCTTAGATGAGAGGTGCATGTAAGCCATAGCATGGGCTGTCAGTGAAATCTGGTCCAACATTCTTGTAGGATGCCATGGTATAGGTACCTGATGATCAATTATAAAATTCTTGTTAAATTTTAGCCAGCAACAAAATAGATCAGACAAATATTGTATACTTGAATAAACAAAGGATGACACAATAGTTACAGTTTATATATTGATGATACCATGTCAATAGTTACAGTTTATATATTGGTTGGAACATCAATTGCCTATTTGATATAGGTAGACTAACATTTCACATTTTCAATCCACACTTCTGCTAATGAACTGTGAGCTCTAAACATGTGCAGTATGATCTTACTTTTGACATTATCTCTTTATGACAACATATCTTTCTGTAACCATGACTTTTTTGTTAAACATCAACTTATTTTACTAGTTCAACATGGATTTCTGATATATTTGACTCCTGACCATTAATTCATGAATCAAAAATTATCATTTTGATCTTTGCCCCTTACCTTTGTCCTCTGATCCCGGAGCCACACTTCAGCTATCTTGACATAAGCTTCAAATGTCCATGGCTTGTACAGGTCTACAGAAACTGCATGTTTTACAAGTCCTGGATATTCACTAAGTTTACTGTGTAAATTATTGAAATTACTGGAGAAACTATTTCCTGGAGAAAAGTAATAGAATTGTTATTGAACTCACGGTTAGTTCAAAACTTTATCCAGCTGATTCTTGTAATAAATATCACATATATATTTTTTATGCAGAATTCTAAATGTTTGAAAACACTGTCATTAATCTCATTATTCTAATATTTGTTCATATCTTAATAAACTGCTTACAGTTTACATTGAAATAAAAAAATAGTATTTGAAAACAGAATATATCAGGTTTTGAAAATATTAAAACTGTGTTCAAATTCAAAGGAAATTTAACCAGAATTGAAGGCTGCAACTGTTGCCATTTAGGAATTTCCATATAGTAAATCTCATCCTCAGTTTTAATAAAAGTAAGTCAAATGAAGGTGATACCCAGGTGACAGAAATAATTTAATATGTGTTCCCTTTAAAAAAAAATAATTTAAGATTTTGTTCAGAGTGAACAAGGAGAACTGAGACACACAATCAAACAGTGTCAATAGATGATGTTATTACCTTTACTACTGAGACAAACAATCACATGAAGGTTATGTCTGACTTTCTTCAGGAATCGTTCAAATGCTTGTTCTATCTTATCTACTCTCTTGGTCTGGACCCCACCAGGCATCATGTGGGAGACTATAGACTGTATCTCATCTTCATTGTATAGTCCTGGACTTGTACCTAAATTATAAACAACAATAAAGTTAATAAGTTATAAGGGAGACTTTAAAATGTATTATATCGGCAGCTTGACTATTCTTGATAAAAAAAAACCCAGCACTGTGGAAAGGCACTTTATCCTGTCATGATTTCAGACAGTAATGTTGTCTAACAAAAAAAACCAAACTATTTTTAGTTGCTATGACCCTGATCTTAGGTCAAAATCATATGTAATATTACTTTCATAGCATTTCTTTGTATAACAAGAGGCTGTCACAACAACAGCAAACCGGATTTATTAACATTTATTTGTGTCCTGGTAATATCACAAGAACCATAACTGATGAACAGTGAAAGTGAAAATCGTCAATATCAAATTTGACCTCCATTTTCTCATCAGTATCAACATATTAAAATTTGAAAGAGCTTAGGTCGAATGGTTCATGAGTAAATGCAACAACATGAATGGAAACACCATTTTTTTATCTTTCAAGAACCATAACTCCTGAACGGTAAAAGTCAAAATCGACATTATTGAACTTGACCTCCATTTTGTCATCAGTAACAACATATTAAAATTTGAAAAGCTTTGGTTGAACAGTTCACGAGTAAATGCACGGACACGACTGGAAACCCCATTTTTCAATCTTTCAAGAACCATAACTCCTGAACGGTAAAAGTCAAGATCGTCATTCTTGAACTTGACCTGCATTTTGTCATCAGTAACAACATATTAAAATTTGGGAAGCTTTGGTTGAACAGTTCATGCGTAAATGCACGGACACGACTGGAAACGCCATTTTTCAATCTTTCAAGAACCATAACTCCTGAACGGTAAAAGTCAAAATCGTCATTCTTTACCTTGGCCTCCATTTTGTCATCAGTAACAATATATTAAAATTTGAAAAGCTTTGGTTGAACAGTTCATGAGTAAATGCACGGACACGACTGGAAACGCCATTTTTCAATCTTTTAAGAACCATAACTCCTGAACGGTAAAAGTCAAAATCGTCATTCTTGAACTTGACCTTCATTTTGTTGTCAGTAACAACATATTAAAATTTTAAAAGCTTGGGATGAACGGTTCATGAGTAAATGCACGGACAACATTTGGTTGCCGCCTGCCCGACCGACCGCCCGCCGTACATCCCAAATCAATAACCGACATTTTTGTCACAAAAATCCGGTTAAAAAGGTTGCAATCCCAAAGTGGGTGATCAAGCACCTGAAACCCCATAAGACTGGTTGACTGATGGGATACAATCTGTATACTTTTAAATTGTAGTATGGGGTATGAAAATGAACTATGAATATGATTTAATAAAAAAAACAGTTGAAACTCATCAACCAAACATGGAAATTTAATCTAGTCTAAACAAAATAATGTTCCTTGACCCTGAATCCTAAAATACAACCTTTGTTGACATATCTCTATGTATACTTTTCAATGAACCAGAATGTGTACTTTATTATGGAACATTACATGCCACAACCATCAACAATTATGTCTTTTTAGATGAAAACAATTTTAAAGATTGTCAATGAAATGTGTATGCATCTTCAAATCTTGTTCTCCTGTCCCTATCTATTTTCTTAAATAAAAATCTTGGAATCATTTACACATGCATCACTTGATATCTTAATTTCTTAGTACTAATACAACACAGTATTGACAGAATTTTGCCATTGTTTAAAGTATTCAACATGAAATATATAAGTTTCCCATGTATAACAAAATAAGGAAAGATTGTAATATAAAACAAACATATAAACATGCAAAATATGTGAAATGAAAGCGAACTTTGTTTGACTAATAATGATTTGTCTGCACATATGGTATACTTCTCTTTTGATGTATACAGTCCAGGGCAAGTACCTACATATCAATATAAATACATCTAGTCTGAGTAAACACTATACTGTAGTTTCTCTAAGATTGCTCAAATAAATTCTTTCATTTAATATTATTTTAACACATGATAGGAAATACTTGTCTATTTATATTATTTTCTGAAAAGAATTATAAATATTATATCAAAATAACACAAAACAACATCAAATGGAAGCAATTCAAATTTTGATGATAATTAATGAAATTTACTAGATAAGACATTCATTTAAAGATACAAGTTCCTCATCACCATAGAAATAAAATAGACATACCATCAGCCATAACACTGCATATATCTTGGAGACATTCTGATCCCAAGTCTTCGTGTACCAGTAGAACAGAAGGTTTACCCAAAATTCCACTGTGGTAACATGATCTTTTGATGTGTTCTCTTACTATCAATAAGTTTTTACTAGGATCAGACTGGGACTTTGGTTCAAATAGCTGTAAAGAAAGTGTTATACAAAATTATGCTTTAGAAAATATTTGTAGTAATTAATACTGTTAATTCAGAATGTAATGAATAACTAGATATTAATGTGATATTATGCGAGCAACAGTAAAATTAGTTTTATTAATGTTAGTAATGTATGTTACTAAAAAAAAAAATATGCAAGTCTTGAATAAATATTGCAACATTCATCTTTTTAAATTATTTTCTTAAATGGCAATAAATAATGGAAGTAACAAATTCATTTCACCTGTGATACAATTCCCCAATTGTGTAAACAAACAATAATACCTTCACCAACAAACTATCTACATTCTCTTTCTTGAAAAAATCAAACCAATTCCTGATCACCGCCAGTACAAATGTACTAATATCATCAACCTGTGATGTGTTTATCAAATCTGTGACACGACCACATGTATAACTTACCCCTTTACATCTCTTTCTACAGCAGTCGGCGGGCGCTTTCTGATAAATTATATCTTGGGGTTAAGTATTGCCCAAAGTAATTTTATTTTTTTCTATTTCTTATGTGACAAGTGTATATTTTTATTTCATATTTCAATGTATCTCACTTGTAGTTCTAATTGCTTTGGAAAACTCCTTTAACTCAGAGTTTATATTTTCCTTTTAAAGTGTACAAACTATAAAGATTTCATTTGTGGTAAATCGTTTTTCATGAATTATGCAGAGGTATCACAAGAGATGTCTTTAGTTATATAAATATATACTTTAATGATAGGATATCTTACCTTACAGTGAGCTATATAAGCTGCCAGTCTAGCAAGGGTACATCTTCCAGTAGAATAACTCATACCCAACAGAACAGCATGGCCTCCTTGTATTGCCTGTAAAAAATATCAAAATCATAACAACATTTCTAATCAAATTTTGTAATTTATCAGTACCCTTTTAAAGCCTATATATATAGCATTAATCATTCCCAGCTAGATACTGCAAAGGTAAAGTATTACTATTGCTATTTTACTCAAAAACAGTTAATTACCAAATCTTTGAACTAGTCCTACTTCCAAGGAAGGGGGATAACTCTTTCATTTATTTATAATTAAGAGACGAAAGAAATGAATAATTAAGAACAGAAAGAACTTATTTTTCATGTTGCACATGTACTAATTTTGTGTCATGAATAGATACCCCATCAACTATGTTTTTCTATTGAACTATTAAACTCTCAGACTGTAGTTAGTGTTGTTATTTTGCTGGGATGTACAATTACTTGTCCACATTCATTCTGTATGGTTATTTTTAGATGTATTTCTATTTGTATACATCTGATGAGTTTAGCCTTTTTCACCTGATTTTTTTATAGTTTGTTTTTATGTTGAATTGTTACACCACTGTCCCTGGTGAAGAGGGGGCTTCAAACTAGTTTTTACCCTGCCACATTCTGTATGTGCCTGTTCCAAGTCAGGAGCAGGTAATTCAGTTGTTGTATGTTGCTGTGTTACATATTTGTTTTCGTTCAATATTTTATACATAAATTAGGCTGTTAATTTTTCGTGCTTGAATTTTTTGGCTTATTGTTGATGGACGTATGGTGACCTATAGTTTTTAATTTCTGTGTCATTTGGTCGCTTGTGGAGAATTGTCTCATTGGTAATCATATATCTTTTTCTTTCTTGATATCAACAGAGGTTTTCATTGACAAAAAAAAAACAAACTCACATATTTCTAACTGCATGTCTGATGGCTTCAGAAAAAAACACTGTACTTTCAGCAACTTACTGCCTAAATGTAAGTCTGATAGCTTCCGAGAAAACACAAAACCTAAATTCTGTAACTTACCAATACTCTACTAAGCCTAGCTGCATGTCTAACAGCTTCAGAGAAAAACACTAAATCAAGTCTCTGTGAAGTGCCAGCATTATATACATTAAGACATGTAGATAAGGCCTCAGCTAAACTCTCCTCTGTCCCGTCCATATAAGCTGAAAATATTGATTATGTTATATTTATATATTATACATTATCATGCAAGTAAGTTACTTTCTGTTTCACTTGCTTTGGAAATTACATTTGATTTTACAACAACGGTTGAGCAGAGGTTTTGATCTTGAATTTTGCATAAGTTTTTTTGCTAAAATTAAAAGAATCAGCATCTCCATTAATTATGGATTTTAAGGTATAATGTAGTGTGATGAATAATATTTGGAATAAAAGAATTCAAATGAAATCCTATAGATGTATTTCCTGAAATATTGTCTGTGTATCAGTCATCTTAACAGGACATTAATAAAAGATCTTCATAATTGACACCTTCAGAATGAGAAGAAGATTTTTAACAAGTGATGCATCATTTGACAGAGAACTTGTATTCTAGTGAGATATCAAACTAAAAAACACTACACAACATCAGAAAATTACCTTTTTCAATGGCCATTCCAAGTGTTTCTGTATGAGTTGTCATATAAAACTTGGAGAAAATAAAATCAACCAAGCTGGTTGATGATCCTTTCAACTGTAAAAAAAAATTAGAATAAAATGGATAATTCATAACTAAATCCTATTTATTTCAAGACCATAAAAGAAATCTGCTCTGTGATAGCTTTATTTGATAACAGAAAAGAAATAAAATGATAAAGAAAAGTATCAATAATTTAGCTGTAAATTAACAATCTGCTCAAATTTTAATTCATTTGTCATTTTTGAAGGATCTAATTATGTTCATCTTTGTGTAAATTTGTCTTTGACCTACCTCATCCATACTCATTAAGGGTCCAAAGTAAGCTTCATGCTCCCAATCAGCTAGTAGTCCAGCTTTAAATGTTACAGACTTGGAGAACTTGAGACTTCCCTGGCTGGACCTGACTTGTTTCAGATTGATCTGACTTCCTATGTTACCAACTCTACTGGTTAAAGGTGCACCTTGTACTATAATAAAATATCAGATTCAAAACAACAATGTAAAAAAGTTATTATGTATTGAAAGACATTCCATCAATTACTTACAGTAAGCCAGAAAATGAAATGTAGGGTTAAAAATATGACAGGCAACAGTGGACTTCTGATATATCTAAAATTTAAACTAGAGGCTCTAAAGAGCCTGTGTCGCTCTCACCTTGATCTATGTGAATATTAAACAAAGGACACAGATGGATTCTTAACAAAATTGTGTTTTGGTGATGGTGATGTGTTTGTAAATCTTACTTTACTAAACATTCTTGCTGCTTACAATTATCTCAATCTATAATGAACTTGGCCCAATAGTTTCAGTGGAAAATGTTGGTGAAAATCTACAAATTTTATGAAAATTGTTAAAAATTGACTATGAAGGGCAATAACTCCTTAGGGGGTCAACTGACCATTTTGGTCATGTTGACTTATTTGTAAATCTTACTTTGCTGAACTTTAATGCTGTTTACAGTTTATCTCTATCTATAATAATATTCAAGATAATAACCAAAAACAGCAAAATTTCCTTAAAATTACCAATTCAGGGGCAGCAACCTAACAACGGGTTGTCCGATTCATCTGAAAATTGCAGGGCAGATAAATCTTGACCTGATAATCAATTTTACCCCATGTCAGATTTGCTCTAAGTGCTTTGGTTTTTTTTTTGAGTTATAAGCCAAAAACTGCATTTTACCCCTATGTTCTATTTTCAGCCATGGCGGCCATCTTGGTTGGTTGGCCAGGTCACCGGCCACATTTTTTTAACTAGATACCCCAATGATGATTGTGGCAAAGTTTGGTTAAATTTGGCTCAGTAGTTTCAGAGGAGAAGTATTTTGTAAAAGTTAATGACGGACGACGATGACGGCGCCATACGCCGGACGCCAAGTGATGAGAAAAGCTCACTTGGCCCTTTGGGCCTGGTGAGCAAAAAATATACTTGTCAAAAATTTAAAGAAATAACAAAGATTCAATCAAATTTTTGATTGATGTTGTTAAAATATGGAGGTTACTGGACAAAAGTTTACTATGAAACGGCTAAAGGAGGACAGAAATAGAACATCAAGTAATTAGTCAATTCATCAAGAAAATACAAAAAAAATGCATTTATCATAAAGAAGCTGTTTTCCATTTTTCATAACATTCCATGAACGTTTGACAAAGTTATTGATGTCTTAAAACCATTTCTAACCTCAGATTGAACGTAGATATTGTTGCGGTAGACAACAGAATGTAGGATCACTATGTTATAGCTTCCATATCCCAGCAGAGGCAACAAAATGAGAGATATTACAGAAACACTTAACTTTCCAATAACCTATAAGCAAATATATATGCTTCTAGTTTACATGTGATGGTCTTTATCACTTGTAAAGGAGACATACAAAATACAATGCTTCTAAAACAAAACCATTATTCTTATTTTTAAATTTAAGCTCTAGCAAAACACAACTAACAGAAATAATAAAAGAAGAAGTATAGATGTCTAAAGAACTACAGAGTATAAGAAGAAGTTTAATCTACTTTTCTTTCATCACAGTAAGATCTATGTATAGTCGATTCTACGTTCACAAATTTGTTTTCAAGCTCTGTGATATTCTAATGAACTGTAAAAATACTGTTAGAACATGGGTTTATTATTTTAGGAAAATTTAACAAAGAAAAAGGAAATTGGGAAGGACATCAAACTAGGAATTCCAGTAATAACATATGTAAGTAAGCAGGGATAGTTCAAATTTAAAATTATTTTACAATAAAAAATTTTGTTGACTATATCTTATCAATGAGATTCAGTCAAAACATTACCATTCAAATATGTTATCATCAAAGCAATGAACAACACTGTATCTAAGTTTCTTCGTCAAAGGGAGTTAACAATTTTTATCCTTCATTTTATTACAGTTACCTGTTTGATCTGTGGGAGGGGCAACTTTAGTCTTAGCCACACCCATCTGCTCATGCTCAACACTGTCTGTACCGCTTGACTCTGTATGGGGAGAGGTTAAATGTCAGAGGTTATTAGTATAAAAGTTGGAGGTAAACAAATAAAGGAACGCTTTAAAACCAGTTCTATATGATTCTGAATGTATATAATAAAAGTTAGACCAAGTTATTAAAAGTACATACTTGTTAACTTCAAATTGCAGCTTTGGCAATGATCTATGCAATTCCAATATTAGAGAAAATAAGTGTGTGGGGAGATTTTTATTATCCTTGAAAGAGATCCACACATGTGGGTGAGACAAGACAAAGTGAAGTCTTATTCATATTGTTGGGTGTGAGAGGAAACATTTAATTTTGGTTTTCATCATGGGCCCAAAACTTATTTGTATGTACTTGAAATGTTAGAATCGGTCAGTTAATTCTTATGAATAATAGAACTGGTTTCAAACGTTAACATAGAATCTGAAAAAAAGAGGTAATTAAAATCCTTGCCAGAAAAAACAAGTTAAGAATTAACTTTTTCAATCTTCTCTGGAATATCAATATGAAGTTTTCTATTCATCATCACCACATTATATCAAGGCTAGATGTGAGTCAGATTCTATAACAAAGGTTTTCTAGCAAAGAGAAAATGAGAATTGAGTTCTATAATTCAGAATAGACAAATATAAGTTCCCATTATATAGTTTTAGCCATTCATAATATTCAAACTATTTTCTAAGGAAACAGAAATGTATTATATATCATTACAAAATACTGTTCTGAAGTTTCTAATGGCAGTGAAGGTACACTAGCAGCTACAGTTAAACAGAAATCTTATTGGGTAGATATATAAAATGTTCAATCTGTAGTGTGTATTGGGTAGATATATAAAATGTTCAATCTGTAGTGTGTATTGGGTAGATATATAAAATGTTCAAACTGTAGTGTATACTGGGTAGATATATAAAATGTTCAATCTGTAGTGTCTTTTTGTTCTTTTAACCGTCTCTCAATTTCATTAAAGAATTTTAGTACTTATATTTGATATAAGTACTTTTATGTGCAAGTTTATTCTCACTATTGGTAAATTTCAAATATATTTTCATGAACTTCAAGTACACTTAAATTCTTTTATAACAATAGCGGTACTAATAATCATTTGTACTTTCACGAAATAACCGTTCATGAAATGAACTGAAAATAAATAATTTACTCCAAAAACAATAATAATAATCTCTCATCTTTTCCATTTTCAAAAAGGATGATGCTAACAACAAGAGTGTGATATTGAGGTGCATTACAAAATATCTACCCAAAAGGTTAAATGAAGTTAAACAGCTACAATCAGATAAGGGGAGGTCAATCTTACCTTTGTTAGTATTGACTGTTATTCGAGTACTGGCTGGTAAAATGGAATTAAAATGGAGGATTATATATACATGCATATTAGATCACATAAACAGTAATGTTACTAAATGTATAAACAGCTAATTAAGTAAAAACTATTACAAAGTTAACTTTCTACACACATTTTTTAGTTATGTGTTATTTGTTTCTCATGCAAGTAGGTGTTAAAAAACATTACAGATGAAATATACAAGTTGTTCATTTGAAGACTGTTCCTTAGGTAGAAATCTTGAAGCAATGATTCTATTAAATAATTTATTTGTTTCAAAAATTCGTAAGGGTTCCACGGAACCCAGTGTCTCGCCTACTTTTGCTGTTAATCGCAGACTGAACAAAAATGAGGAAAACCATCAATAAAAATTTCCCTCTCGATACTGTCTTTTGATTGAAAGAAGCTTCCAAGTTTGGTAAAAAATCCAGGATAGTTTATGAATCTAATAAATGTTTTATAAACTTTAACTGCAGACTGTATGTAATGTTAACTGGAAGAAAAACTAAGTCCATTTATAAGTAAAATATGGAAAAAGTAAATTTTGTAAAAAAAAAATTTACTTCTGAATAATATCTTATGATCAGAAACAAGCTTTTGTCTAAGTTTGGTAGAAATCCAGGATAGTTTAAGAACATTATAAAAATTTTAAAAACTTAAACCACAGAGTGAATGTTTTGTGTCTGGCAAAAAAACTAAGTCCATTTATAAGTAAAATAGGGAAAAGTGGAAATTTATTTTTACAAAATTTTCTTCTTGATACTATCTTATGATCATAAACAAGCTTCTGTCCAAGTTTGGTACAAATCAAGGATAGTTTATGAAAGTTATTAAAATTTTAAAAACTTTAACCACAGAGTGAATGTAATGTTTCCTCGCAGAAAATCTAAGTCCATTTATAAGTAAAATACGGAAAAGTGGAAATTTATTTTTACAAAATTTTCTTCTTGATACTATCTTATGATCATAAACAAGCTTCTGTCCAAGTTTGGTACAAATCAAGGATAGTTTATGAAAGTTATCAAAATTTTAAAAACTTTAACCACAGAGTGAATGTAATGTTTCCTTGCAGAAAAACTAAGTCCATTTATAAGTAAAAAACGAAAAAAATGGAATTTTATTTTTACAAAATTTACTTCTGGATACTTTCTTATGATCATAAACAAGCTTCTGTCCAAGTTTGGTAGAAATTCAGTATAGTTTAAGAAAGTTATTAAAATTTCAAAAACTTTAACCACAGAGTGAATATTTGTGGACGCCGCCGACGACGACGGAATGTAGGATCGCTTAGTCTCGCTTTTTCGACTAAAGTTGAAGGCTCGACAAAAACCATATCATAATATCAATGGTGTAAAGGTTTATGTTTGCTAAAGGCCCAGTTAACCTTGTGAAAAAAATGAAAATATATAAAATTTCCTACAAACTACTCTGGACATCAAAATATCAATCTACATAAAAGCATAGCTAGTAATTGGGAATAAATTGTGTGAATGTTAAAAATACCTGTAAAATAAGACGATGCTCTGCTTTCTGATTGTTGTTTAGACACTTCTGTAAGTGGTGTTTTTTTAGCTGTAAAACATGGATTAGGCATGCAGTTAAGGTTAGATTATTGTGTTAGCTAACAAACAACTATTAGTTGAAATAAATTTGATATAAGTAACACTCTTGGTATTAAGTATGGTAAAAATTAAGTATTATGAACAAATAAATCAAACATATACTGTGGATTCATTATTATTCGTTGGATACCAATTTTTGTGGATTTCGTGGTTACAGGTAAACCACAAAATTTAATGTTTCACGAATGACAAATATGCTATAGGCGTGTATGTAGACTGCATCAAAACCATGAAAATAAAGATCCATGAACCAAGTGTTTCCCTAATCCACGAAATTTGGTACCCACGAAAATAACTGAATCCTCAGTAACAGGAAATATAGAAATCCAAAGAGACCCTAAATACCAGCTAAAAATATTTACAAACATATATAATTGCCCATTAAAAACTTTGATTTCAAGTGTTTCCACTATGTTTTATATATAGTAAAAGTTGCTACTATGTCATACATTTACTTTCAAGAGTGTCAATTTATATCAAGGGGACATAAATCAAGCTAAGATTATCAATCAATCAAATGCATGATTGTGGTAAAGTTTATCTTACAATTTGTTCTGAAGGGAGAATATTTATAGAGAAGGTTTATGGTGCCATGTGACAGTCTATGAAAGAGAAACTAACAATGCAAAGGAAAGAAAAAATATCTCAAAGGTTCATTCAGCAGGTCAGCTAAAAATAAGATTTCTCTGTTTTATACAATATAAGAGAATAACCTTAAGCTAGTAACATACTGACAACAACAGGTTAAAAATTATAGTTTATTGTCCAATATTAGTTTGTTAAACATTGCACACAGCCATTCAGAAAATGATTTGAAATGACCACAAAAATAGAAACTAATCTAATGTTTCAAATTGATATGTATCATCCCTTACCAAGTTCTAAGCATTCTTAATATTACAAGGCTACAAAGAAGGATTACATGACTAATATCCCATACATAAGGTCAAGAAATTCTTCTTTGTACACAAATAACTACTGATTTTGCTATAACCATAACAAAATAAACAATGCTTGTCCTTGAACTATAAAGTACCTCTGGCTGTATCTATTGTTTCTGTTTCTGTCTCGTCCATTGAATCATCTTCACTACTTTCACTTTCCTCAGACGGGTCTGACTCATACTCCGACTCCGATGTAGGATCAGCATTAGTTGTTCTATTGGTTCCTAACTCTGTATCAGCTCCTAGAAAACGTCAAAGCAATAATTATTAGGTTAAAGCACTGGACTGATGTTCCCTTGTTTCTTTCCAAATTCTATTAGTTTGATGTAATGCAATTGACAAATAGGAAAGAAATAGTACATGAACTGTCCAGTAAGTGGAATCAATAATCTCAAGGTACTGAAAAACCTTAATGGTATATACTATTCACATCTGTATATAAGGACTAAATAATGTTACATGGTCTAGATATGTTAAAAAAAAATAAAAAAAAAAAAAAAAATTGTAAGTTAGGATTACAGTTAAAATATCTCATGCTTCAGAACAAAATTAAACCCAGATTTTGCTTATACCAACCATAGGCCCCAGCAGTATAAACAATGACTGATTAAAACAAAAAATCCTTTAAAAATGTTCTAAACCTACCTGAAGACCTAGTCCTAACTATATCTGGAGATCCCCTTGGACCACCTCTTAAGATTGATATAAACCTACCTGAAGCCCTTGTCCTTACAGTATCAGGAGTTCCCCTTGGCCCGGGTGTAGACTCAGCAGTTCTATGAGTAGATTCTCCTAGAGGTACAGGTGTATCCATGGGTGTGACGAGTTTCTCTGAAGACGTGGTAGTCTGGTCATCGTTCTCTCTTGTTGTAGATACTTCATCTACAGCAGTCAATTCATTATCTTCCTCCTCGGATTCTGGTTCTGATATAGGTGGAGAGGTTGTGGTCTGGGGAGTACCACGCCCCTGTTATATAATATTTAAATGCATATTTAATAGATAATTATTGATGTCAATTTTTGTTCTTTGAGAAAAATTAGTTGATATATTGGATTCACAATTTTACGTTTCATTCATTTGCACTTTTCAAAGTAATTAAAAATGTACCTTTCTTCCCATATTCAATTTTGTAGTTTACCAAAAATAATATTACAAGCCACATTCGATAGTTAAAATTATAAAAATTTTAAAGTTTTGGCAAGCTTGGAATTTTCAACTTTGTAAATTTAACTATCTTGATTGGATACATATACTAAGCAAAAATGTGTTTTGACAATTTTTTTCATTAATACTTACAGTTTGTGAATGAGTTTCTTCAGAAATGGCAGCCATCTCTGATTTGTGATCATCTCTGGGCAAACAGAAATATTTCAGAGCTGTCTCCTCTAAAGACTTTGAAAACCAGTTGGAATCTATAAAATATCAAGAATTTATATGATCTTATTTATATTGTATCAATACGTGACATCTATATATACAATAGTTAAGTATCTATCAATCCATTATATGATATTAGAAATGATGCAGCTATGTACATCAAGAATATATTAATATACTTCATTTAAATATTACTACAAACAATATATCTGTATGGCCTCGGTCATACTTACATTGACATGAAGTATGAATATTACAAATAACCTTGAACTCACAATAACAAATTAGTTTGTCTTTAAGCAGCTTATCAAAATTTAAGAATTTACAAAGTTTCTTCTGCATAAAGTAGCAAAACAAAACTTTGAGGTTCAACCCACCATCAGGAGAAACAAGTCGGTCAGCAAACATCCTAGTACATTCATGACACCAGAGTTGACCTATGACCTTCATCATAGGAGCAGATGACCCTCCCTCTATAACATATCCACCGCTGGCTCCACTGACTGTCCGAGACTTGGACTCTGACCATGATGTCTGTCGGGATACTCTACTGCTTCCTGAGGAATAACACAAATCTTTTCTCAAAATTCTCCATTGCAATTTACATACATACATTGTACATGTCATACAACAATTCTAGTCAGAAGTGGGCCAAAATTTGTCTATCTTATTATAAAGTTGTCATGTATATGAACAGTGTAAAATATTCATAGCTCAAATTTTATCATAGATTTTTTAAAAACATTTTAATGATCTTGATCATATTTCTTTCTTCTTCTTTTTTTTTTAATAATATTATATATTTATTCACCAAATATGCTTGTTACACCAAGAAACCAAGCTTTTCTTGATGTATCCTGTTATATTCCACTGATTACCCAGGTTAGTAATCAGCTGCTGGTATATATGTATATATTATAATAGTATGTATAAATTTCTTGAAATACAATTGTATACCATTTTCTACTCTTTTTACAAGTTATTACTGAAAGCAATGTCCAAGGAGTTTATCAAATTAATGAAAAAATTATCCTACTTGAATCTCCATCCTTTTTCTTTCTCAACATTTTCCTTGACCTTGACCTTGGTGACATCAATAGAATACCATGAACAACTCTGGCCACATCATGCAAGCTAAATAAATAATGGGCATTGGTTGGTGTAGGCCGGAGCTTTTCCTTTATACGACCATACAGGTCCAGCAATCCTAAAGTCATTGCCTAAAACATATAATTTTTATTTATCTAAAATAACATTGTCAATGCTAAATAAATAAAAAAATAAAGTGAGCGAACAGATTTCAATATAAAGATAAGTATTAAAACCTGTTATTATTTTTATTATCAACCAGAATGTCTTTTTCTCTATAAGTTAAATGAAAAATAAGTTTCTTTAAAAGTTCATTAGAAAGTCTTTTCTTTGTGTAAATTTACATACTTTTTGTAAATGCACAACGCTATACACTTTAACAGAATACTTATTCTGGACATAGAAATATCTGCTAACTTTTTCAACTTTATAGTTTTATAAATATACAAAGATCTAAGCAATACACAGTTTTATAAGTTTCTACAATAATATAATAATAATGAGATGTGGTACAATTGCAGATGAGACAACAGTAAATAAACTATTGGTAACATACCCTGGCAAATTCAAAATGGTGCTCTACACTATATGTGGGAAATTCTTCTAGCCAGTTCTGTAATGCTCTACCATGCATACTGAGGAGGGTTTCAGGTGCAGGAGTAAACACGGTTAGATTGACAAAGAGGCGTGTCAGTCTAGTCGACATCACATGACTTGCTTTCCCTAATCCATACCCTGTATGAATAAATACATTTAGATATACAGATATACTCTAAAAAACATCCCTTTTATGGCAACTTAAAAATAAACCAATAGGTCATATGCAAAAAGAAATGAACAAAAAATTCCATGAATCCATTTAGCATTGGAGAATTTACAAACTTCTTTTTGAACAAAACATCCTATGACTTTGTCAATTTCTATTGGCAAAGTTTGGTTGAGTAATTTCTAATTACAGAACATTCCACAAAATGATAAACAAATTAGAATTATTGACCTTTTATTAACCTCAAATGCAGAACAACAAAAGATACAATAAAATCCCTTTCCAAAACAGCTGCTTCCATTGTCCATTATACTGTAGTCCAGTGAATAATATTTCAACTTTCAAGAGTCAAAAAAGTTTACCTGCTACACTAGGTGGCGTTGTAGAAGCTAAAAACATGGCCTCTTCCATGTCCTGGAATTCTTTTCTCTGTCTGTCATAACATCCGCGTTGAGTTAATATTTGACGTAACAATTCCAAAGGTGGCTGATACCCTGTATACAGAAAGAAGTATAACATGAAAGAAAAACATATTGAACTTCAACAAAAATTGGAAAATTCCTTTAAAATGTTTCAATGGTAATTCATTGTAAGAGATTTTTAAACAGCTAAATGATAATTAACTTCATTGCTTCCTATGACAAGGCTTAAAAAAATTAATCAGTAAATCTCTGGAAGTTTAGAACAATAATGACAATAAACTTTAATGAAATGAATAACTACTAACAAGCTTATAAAAGACACTTACCTCCTTCAACATTGGTAGGTGCTGTATTAAGATCATCTATGTAGAACAGATGTGTATGTTTTCCTCGTCCAGCAGTTACTCCTGAGGTTGGTAGGCTGTTAGCTATCTTATGTTTTAGTTCTAAGATATGTGATACCATTGTATTCTGGAAGATTGAACTGGTCATACCTCTGGACATCAGGATATTGGTACTGGTCTGCTTAGACAACACAGTATTCTACAATACAGATAGGAAATGAAAAGAACATAATATGTGACAAAGATTTCCATATAACAATTGACTTTGTAAGTGTTAATCTTTGTTTTGCAATATGAAATGATGAACCCTAACATAGGCCATTTACTGTGCCAAAATATTTGTCTGTAATCAATTATTATTTCAACTTATTCATAATAATTACCTGTATTAGAGTAGTCTTGCCAACACCTGGTAGTCCTGTCAGTAACACAGGGTGTTGAGCATTCAGCATCAGTTCTATTAAGTAATTATACTTCTCAACCTACAAAGTAATTCATGTTTATTTTGATATTAAAAGTTAAAGATTGATTTAACATAAAATTCCCTAAATTGTTACCAAATTCTAAATATTTGACACCTTGATATTAGTTCAATGTATGATTCAAACGATATCATCCAGAATCAAGATTTTTATCAATTTAAAACTGTTGTGATTTAAATCTTCAAACTATGGACTAATAATCAAGAATGGTTGTTCCAAAGTTTGGTTATGATCTAAACAGAATGTCCAGAAACTCAAATTATTGAAACAAGGTTGAGCATTCATTATAATAGAAGTCCGACAAAATCACAAGAAGGCTTTAAAGTATATTAGACATTTGAAGTCAAAACATAGGTTATGGTTCATTAATATTTTTTTCTATTGTAAAGTGGATTTTATAATTTGATTGTTTGTCCTTCTGATTCTCGGTGGTAATAGCTATACACTTATTGATTTGTTTGTTTAAAAATCTTGATATATTGTTTCAGTTACTTTGTAAGCAAAAAACCAAGTAACTTACATCAGGAGTTATCATATAGCCTCCTGCTAAAATCTTAGACCTTTCTTGTTGTTTCTCTCCCCATCTCAAGAATGTGCCTGTGGTTTCGTCTAAACAATAGTCAAAGACAGTCGCTGGGAAAGGGATACGAATAGGATGTGTTGCTCTGTACATGGCATCATGGGAAAACTTGCTGAATTTATCCTTGAATCTGTCATAAAAAAACAAATAAACTCGTAGATGTAAAAATAAGTATAAAAATTTCCTAAATTGTGATGTTTATACAGTAATATGGATTGCAATTTTTTTTTCATTTTCCATTTCACAGCAGAAGAGCTGAAATCCAACATAATTAATACAAAATGTCAGACATTTTAAATCACCTTTCATGTATATGTCCTCCAAAGCTCCAGATGTAGGAAAATGCAAACATTCCTTTCAGAATTTCCAAATAATTTGGTAAGAGGTGCTCTATTTGAGAACTACTTGTCATACGGCTGGTTGCCTGTCGAGACGGTGCCATACTGCTTGGAGTTTTACGATTATCATCTTTAAATAAACAAAGGTAAAACATACTAATTTTTAAGTAATTTCTTTTCTTCAGATGCAAGACAGTTCAAGACATACCCCTTTTAAAGGCATAATATGCATTACTTTATTATTCAATATATTTTAAATCAATTTGAACTAGCAACATGTATGCTTGAGTTAGTAGCATCATAACTTGTTGCTATATTCGTCTGCTGAAACTATTCGGTGTATAATATTTGTTTGACTGTTGAATTTGTTTTTGTAATCTTCCCAGTACTACAGCTTGTTAAGTGGCAGAACACTTGAGTACTACTTGTGCTAACCAATCACAAAATCCGTGTTTCATACCTTAATTGAGCAATAGTACATTTTAAGTTTTATGATTTATAAAATCTTGTGTTTTCATCAATGATCATCATATGCCGACCTTTACATGTTCATTTTTATGTCAGGTTGCCACAGACATTTACTCAATACCTTTTTTTTATATCTTATTTCTGTTTCTATAAGAAAACTAGACCAAAATATGTCAAAGTTTAGTAGTAGTATTATTAAAGCAAAGATAAATAATATTGGAACTATTTTCACACCATCAAGTTCCATTTTATTAAAGCAAAGATAATAGATAATATTGGAACTATTTTCACACCATCATGTTCCATTTTATTAAAGCAAAGATAAAGGATAATATTGGAACTCTTTTCACACCATCAAGTTCCATTTTATTAAAGCAAAGATAAAGGATAATATTGGAACTATTTTCACACCATCAAGTTCCATTTTATTAAAGCAAAGATAAAAGATAATATTGGAACTATTTTCACACCATCATGTTCCATTTTATTAAAGCAAAGATAAAGGATAATATTGGAACTATTTTCACACCATCATGTTCCATTTTATTAAAGCAAAGATAAGGGATAATATTGGAACTATTTTCACACCATCATGTTCCATTTTATTAAAGCAAAGATAAAGGATAATATTGGAACTATTTTCACACCATCATGTTCCATTTTATTAAAGCAAAAATAAAGGATAATATTGTAACTATTTCCATACCACCATGTTCCATTTTATTAAAGCAAAGATAAAAGATAATATTGGAACTATTTTCACACCATCATGTTCCATTTTATTAAAGCAAAAATAAAAGATAACATTGTAACTATTTCCATACCACCAAGTTCCATTTTATTAAAGCAAATAAAAGGATAATATTGTAACTATTTCCATACCATCCTGTTCCATAGACTTCTGTTTCTTCTCAAAATCATCCCTGAGAAACATTTTATCTAATAGAACTGATAAGATCTTTAGGAATGAACTGATTTCCTGTATCCCTGTGTTTACTTCGTCTGATACGGAACCAACATCTGTCATTAGAGCTGAACAACATTCATTCTTAAGAAACTTTAATGTTGGAGGAAATATGTCTCTGCCTAACTCTTCCCATACTTTAAATCTAAACAAAAAATGCAATGTATATAAATAAAAAACCTCATAGACTATCAATTTATATCTTTAAAATACTTACCCAGAAATTTTTTGTTTTTTCTTAAACAATAGACTTTTGAACATTAATGGTTTTTCTTTTACCCCATTTTATTTTGTATTACCTTTTAACTGATCTGATGAACTAAATAAGAAATTAAATGATTAAATAAATGCATTCTAATAACATAGAGAAAACATACGCTGCTGAGGTCAGGACCCATCTTGACTTAGCAGTTGTTCTCCAGGATTCAAACAATGAATTCCAATGCACAGTGTCAGAACCAAAGTTTATAATAACACAACGAGCCAGAGTTGCTGGAGAGGCATCAGATAGATAATTTGTCTCATAAATCAGTGCTGTTGTATCTGGAAAGAAAAATTACATGTTACCTCAGAAAATACTGACTGCTTTATCGATAATCAGATACATAGCAAAATGCATTCAATAAAATATGCATTCGTCTATAATGACTATATATTGTCCATGAAACTATTTTTTTCCCTTTGAAAAAGGCATTATTATGTTGAGAGAATTTCACAAAGGCAGTTTCAAAATCAGATAAAATGTCTTTTAATAATATAAAACTTAGGTGTAGAGGCTTATCACTTATTTACAACAATAATAAACTAACAAATAAGATAAACTGATTGAAATAACAAGAGCTGTCAAAATGACAGTAAACCGGATTCTTTAACATTTATTTGTGTTCTGGCATTTATCAATATTACAAGGACCAAAACTCCTAATAGGTAAAATTTATGATTATCAATATCAAACTTGACTTCCATGTTGTCAACAATAACAACATATAAAGCAGATAGAAAATGACCCTCTAGCAGGACAAACTGTGTGCCCTTAATGCATAAAGTAAGAAAAAATTACTAAGTCCACCTACCTAGGATTTTGAAAATATCTAAAAAAATGAATGAATTGTATGGTTTTCAAATGGAAAGGCAAAAATCAAGCTTGACCTGTTTAAACTTTCAAGAACCGTAACTCCTGAACGGTAAAAGTCAAAATCGTCATTATTGAACTTGACCTCCATTTTGTTGTCAGTAACAACATATTAAAATTTTAAAAGGTTTGGTTGACTGGTTCATGAGTAAATGCACGGACACGACATTTTTTAAACTTTCAAGAACCGTAACTCCTGAACGTTAAAAGTAAAAATCCTCATTATTGAACTTCACCTCCGTTATGTTGTCAGTAACAACATATTAAAATTTTAAAAGGTTTGGTTGAACGGTTCATGAGTAAATGCACGGACACAACATTTTTTAAACTTTCAAGAACCGTAACTCCTGAACGGTAAAAGTCAAAATCATCATTATTGAACTTGACCTCCATTTTGTTGTCAGTAACAACATATTAAAATTTTAAAAGGTTTGGTTGAACGCTTCATGAGTAAATGCACGGACAACATTTGGTTGCCGAGCGTGCCCACCCACCCGCCCGGCCCCCGTACATCCCCAAATCAATAACCGACATTTTTGACACAAAAATCCGGTTAAAAATCATTTAAAGGAAAGGTTTCTATATGTAAGTTTAAACTAGATGATAAATAAAATTTCAATTATTTTGGTGAAATGTTATCTACAGAAAAACCACTGCCACATAAAATAAAATAATCTGCACTTTCCTTTTCAATATAAGTTTTCCTAGAAATAAGTTAAAGTTGAGCTGTGAGCCATTTCTCACAAATGATACCCCTTGTATTTGGTAAACAAAAAAAATCTGGTGAAAGTTTAGTAAAAGTAAATATTTTTTATTGAAATAAGAAAGTACCTTAATACTGTCCTTTCTCATATATTTTTTTAATTCAAATATAGCATCATTCTACATTATATAAATATATACAACAACTTCTAATATAACTAAAACTAAACTGAATTGTAATAAAATATAAACATTACTAATTTCACTTATTACTGTGCAAACCAAGCAGCTATCAGAATTTCAGGATATCTGGTTCCACAAATATGTCTCAAGAAAAATCTCAAATCTTCATGGATTTAAAAGAACTAATGCAAGTAAGCTTAATACAATTTTACTCTATTAGCTAAACTGAAATCTAGTAAGAAGGTGTAAGTTTGAAAATTTCCTAAAAATAAAAAATGAGTACTAAAGAAGAGTATCTCATTAGGTGATAAACACATTAGAATGAAGCTCATAAAAGATGGCTTCCTAATAGTGGCTGAAGCTAAAAATAGCATGCTATGGTTGATTTACACAATAACTAACTAGTCACTGTACCTTCCAATGGTGGCCACACACGTGCCTGTTTATGTCCGTTACGTTCTAAATATAAAGTCATCTTTTTCTCAATAAATATTATATATAAAACCCTAAATCATGTAGGAAACCTCTAATAAAAAATATGTGGGGTAGTCATAACGAAAAGATAGAACTTCTGTTAATGTTTTAATGTTAAAGTGAAAAATATTGAAAGGCAAGGCATTACATTGCCTAAGACCTAGCATTTAGATTCTATTTGTTTTATCTGCATGGTACATTTGGAGATGTAAAGTTAATCTCAAACTTTAAGCATACAGGATCAACAAAATTGCCTTCATAAATGCAAATATGAATTTACAATTTATATCTGTCCGGTTAGAAATGAGGAAAGGAAAAAGTGCCAAATATGATGTAAATGAAATGATAATGGTCAAGGAATGCAACCACAGAAAAAGAAAGGTTTTTGTTCAGTGGAATAAAGCTATCAAATAATTATGAAATGATATTTGTAAAGCATGAAGTTTGTCAAGAATGACTGATTTTAACTCTAAAACATTTGATATCACAGATGCAAACAGAATATCTCTGAAAACAAGGACTTTTATCAACAGAACTATCCCTGTCTGCTATTTTTTGTCATAGCTTATGTTCTGCATATCAATCTCACCTTGCAAATCAACACTTCCCCCATTGGCCACTGATAGTTTATTTTCCTCATCAAATAAAGTATTGATGCTCTCTGTCCAAACAGGGTGCATAACTCCGTCTAATACAATCCAACGTACTAACACTGAAGGGAGATCCTGTCCTTTATTTTTCTTGTCCTTTAAACCACTGATGTAATTTCTTACTGCATCAGATAGAAATGATGAGTCCTTTAGAATCTTGGGAAATAGCCCACCCTGCCATATCCCATCAGAAAAGGCTCCAAGGAACTACAAGTAAAACATTAACACTAAAAACACAGCCAGTACGGAGCAATAATGTCTCAAATCTTCTCTAAATTCTTGGTATAAATGGCTTCAAAACTTGAGATAAGGAATATAATTCCCCCCCTTGTTATCTTTATTGCATGTCAATTGTATTTTTGTGTCATTGAATTAGCTTTGCTCATGAATATATTTTTGGTTAATGCAAAAATATAATACATAAAATTTGCTATCTTAAAAAAAACAACAAAAAAAAAACACTACAAAAATATCTTATTATTAATCAAATGAATGTTTTGTGTTTATCATCTAACTAAATGATGAACAAGTTTGTGTTATTATCACCGCCATCTTTTTTACAATAGTTACAGAAAGTAGTTCAGACGTCATCAATCAAAAAAAAAATAATAATGTCAAGACCCACTACTGAAAGCCCTCTTGACCAATCATATAAATGTATTCCCTAATACTTAAATCATATAAGAATTATTTATTCATGGATCTTTTTTTTTTAATTAATAAGGGGACAACAGTAGAAAAATCAATATAAAATATATATATATATATATATATAATTTCTAATGTACTAATGAACTCAAAATCATTAACATTTTTTCTGACTTTTTTATTTTCCTGTATTTGCTCAGAAACCTCTTTCCTTCTTCCGGTCTCGTTTGTCCTGAGACTTTGAGTATTCGCAACAACAGGACCAACATAGGAAACGTTCAAGTATTTTCATTTTTAAAAATTTTTTTTAACATTAAAAAATGTAAGATTGAGAAAAAAAATAATTGATACACACTTAGTTCCCTTTCACAGGTAATGCCTGCCTCATATTACTATCATACAGTTAGGTTATGGTTTTGAAAGGAAGTTTGACTGATTATCATACAGTATTGATATTGTCGCATACCTATCTGTGGTTTGATATTGGTGAATGACAACGGTATGTCTAACAACCAAATGACTTTCTTACCTCCTGAGGGGAGACTGCTGTTGGATTCAATGTAACAACATCAACTTTAGGATATTCTGCTACTTCCCGTATTTTGTGAACTGCTAAATCTTGAATGGCCTCGGTCACTTTTCCTATGACATTTGTCATCCTCTTTAACTTCCTGAAATTAGTCTTGTCTGCTTTGGGTTCTGGGGCTGATAAGGCTGACAAAAACTGAAGAAAATTTCAATCATAATGAGGATGTATCTAGCAGACTTATAATTTCTTGATTAACCTTCTTTAAATTTACATTTTAAATTTATTTATGTAAAAAGGCTCCCAAATTAGCTTAAGTTCAAAGGGAAAATAGAATAGTACAAATTATTTTTCACAGTCTTACAATCCAGAAAATTATGCATTCATGAAGATTAATTTTACTAATATTTAACTAAAAAAATAGTTTTGATAGATCCTTTATAAGCAGTAGACTTCCTAGGACATCTCTGAACTGGCAGATGAAAAGTTATAATAGAAATAAAAAGCTTAAAAAAACAATATAGCAAAACTATAACTATATTTTACCATACAGATATAAGAATACAGTTCAACAGAAAGATCATTCTGAATAAAGATATACCAATACAATACACTAGTACGAAAATAGAATATAAAGAGCAACGAGTTAGAATATTAAGAGAGAGTAAAAAGCATCTAGCCAGTAATTCTACAGCATGTAACATCTGCATACAAATACAAAAAGCTAATAATACTGGTATGGAACACATTTCAAACTTTAGAAGTTCTACAATTTCATGACATTTCCATTTGCATTTTCCTTAGTTATGACAGTTTAAAGGGCATAGAATGTATTGCTCTGTGACAAGATATGTTTTGTATGCAGCAAAATTTTACAGGAAAGCTTTAAATATCAAAATAAGAAAATGTTGTATGATTGAACCAACGTCACCAAAACACCAAAGGACACTTAGGACTACAGGTCACCTCACTGTGTTCAACAATCAGCAAAAGACCAAGCCTGATGTTATATGATATAAAAGGCTTAGGAATGACAGTGGAACAATTCAAGTGATTTCCAATAATGACAAAAAAGGTCTACTACAATCATAAAATGCCATAGATATCAGGTTTAACTTTACAAGCAGAGGAGAAAATAACATACCACTTACAATCAGATCCCAATAAGCTTACATAATTTACTTAGAAAGTTTACCACTGAAAATTAAACATTGTTTTTTGTACTATGAAGCCCTGACAAACCATCAATGGATTATCCATCTCTTTTAACTTTTAAAATACAAATACTTAGTGCAATGCCCACTGCTTGATTGTCTCCAAATTTGGAAAAAGTGTACAAATTCAGCCAAGTTTAAATGATTGAGGGGGAATCATCACTCTTATTTTTAATTGTCTTTAACTTCCTTAACCTTATGGAAAGAACTGAACAGATCAAAAACATGGACAAGAGAAGGACCATGATGACTAGGAGGTAATCAAAATAATTACAAAACAATAAGGCATATACCCTGGGATAAAAATTGTTGAAAAACTATAACAATCAAAGAATGTGGACAAACTAGTTCACTACAGACACTAGCAAACAATTTACAAGATTTGAGAACATTCTCTTCATATAATAATGATTCAGCTAAAACATTTCTGAATTTATACTATAAAGCTAAAAGAACAAATGTTAAAGAGTATAAAATAGCTAGCAGCAGGTTACAACACATATTATAAAGTTAGTATTGATCACATGGTCAGTCATGTGACAACTTACTTCCTCATCAAGTTCACCAACTTTATCTAAGGTTTCCTGTTACATAAAAAATTACAATTAAATCCTAAATATGCCTACAGTATTGAATCTTACATATATGTTCATTTAAATAAATTTTTATTAAACTGCAATTTTACTAGCAACTAGAACATATATGTACAGTGCATGGGTTAAATCTGAAATATTGGTTTGTTATATATTGAGATTGTAAAAACAAAAAGATATAAGAGTCAAATTAGAGAAGATTTTTCAATGTGTAAAAAATATACAATAATTCACAACTTTAAGCGATAACTAACTTCTACTACTTCAAGCACTGTGACATTAATTTGTAGTTATATATAACTATTGTGTCAGATCACACTTGTGTCAGTGAAAAAAAAATATTCTTAATGTGAGCATGTTTAATTAAGAAATTGACTCAACATATCATATTTAAACTAAAATGTTTTAATGAATAAAAAATTGATTTTAGGATCCAACCAAAGACTAAGTAAATAAAAATATTCTGTTACTCTTCTTCATGTAGATAATTATGTCATACAAAAAAAAACCAAAAACTCTCCAATGTATTGAAAGTATTTACAAAATTTGTCATCTTTAAAATCCTTAAAAAATTTAAATTTATCAGTAGCATTGATTCTATAGACAGTAACACAGACATAAATATAAAGAATTCTAATTATATCAATATCATTCTATGTTGCTCTGATATTACTATACTCTACACAAACCCCCCCCCCCCCTTTTCTTCTTCACAAATCACAAAGGAAAATCGGTGATAATATTATAATGATATTATTCATGCTAGTAATCTGTGTCAATAGTTAATTTCATGCTATCGATGAAAACGAATCTGTTATATATGTACGAAAAGGTCACATGTCTATCATGTGACAACTTACTTCATCACCCATTTCATCCTCACTACTGCCACTTTCATTTTCCTATACGTTAAAAAGTTTGAAACAATTATCAAAAGTGAAATGAATCACCTGAAGAAATTGTCTCCTAACCATTAAACTCAGTACAAAAAAGAATAAAAAATAGAACTTAACATTCACAAAAATGTTGCGCTCCCTAAGCTTTAGCCTGAATGTCAAGATAGGGTGTCAGATATTGAGTAAAATAAATTTTGCTCCAGTATGTATTGTTCTGTCATTAATGTTACCTGTTTTTTATTTTATTTATAAAAAAATGATCTTTTTAGGGTTTCGTTTTTAATTATACACTGGATAAATGAGTATACAAGAAAAAATTATATTTTCATATTTTGTCTAAGATGCTCACAAGTTTAGAAGTTTCTTATTTGGCTTATCTTTTTAATTCTTGTAGAATGTTATACAAACCTTTAGCTTTTTCTTCTGATGGAAGATAAGGTCTCTGTCCGTAGCTAACTCATCTTTGGAATGATCTGGAGCAAACAGGAGATAATTGAGCCTGTTGATAGCTCTGGATAAGGTTTGAGTAGCTGTTGATTTACCACTACCAGATGGTCCAGAAAGGATAATACCCTTTCTCATCTCTATAGCAGAGTTCATATGTAACATCTGAAATATAGGTTTTATGGAAGAAATCTAGTACTATTTTTTCAAGCAAATCCATTTCATTAATTGTCATATAGAGTTCAAACTAAGAAAAATGTATTGCTTATGAAAAATTTAAGCACTACAGTTTTCATTCACAAAATAGTCATCTGGAAAAATTTAGTAAATTGAGATTTGAGACATTTAAAAAATATCCATTGCAATTGAAAACTATATCATTGTATAAACAATATATTACTTACCCTAGCTATCATCTCTTTAGTAAGAACCATATTATCTTCCTTGAACTGTTCCTTCAGAGATTTGACCAGTTCATGGTTATAAACATGTTCTGATGTTCCTCTTGAACTGGCACACATTGGGAACGTATCTCTAAGATGGTTCATAAACACAGTTCTATCATCCTCGTCCTCCAGACTAGGAGATATGACAGCTTTCAGAGAGTATACCATACAGTGTTCCTCTAATGATTTATCTACATCACGTGAAGAATCAGAGCTAGGGATCTCACCGATTTCCCCTTCTGAAAAGTCAAAAATGGCATAAATCATTTAAAACATTTCAAATTTTTATGGTGAAACCTGAAATTTAGCATAAAATGGAATGAATTATACAAATATAATACTTTGAATGAAAAGACATTCTTATGATTTTAAAACATTACACTTTCTTAACAGCAAGGTTAAGTGCAAATGGAAAGCAGCAGTTATACAAACTGGCAACAATGTTTTGTTCATGCATGACTGAGGTCCTCACTCAAATTGAAACTGATTTTAACTACAATGTTTGTGCACTTCTCTGGTCTGTAAACATTTGCAAAGAGAACATTTTGTTAATGTCAGCTGCACATCTTATTTTCCATAGCATACTATATCTTTTTTTTATAATATATCTATACCTCTGAGTTCTTCAATAAACCTTTCATCCCTCAGTTTTGCAGTAGCAACTTCTGCTAAGTTTTTGATGTCCTTTAATCCAAACTGATACTGGGTTTTTCTTGGAAGCTGCAATATTCATCAATAATGGTTATGATCAAATGAGAAATTTGGTGTTACAAAATACAGACAGCAATGCAACAACATAATCAACCATGGAAAGACATGAAGTTAATCAAGTAATAAAGTCATACAACCACCATTTATATGTTTATCAAGGAATGAGCTGTCAAATTGATAGTAACTAAGTTTTCTATATTTCGATAGGCGCTTTCTGGATTATTTGATATGCCATATTTTATTCCTATCTTCCATGCAATCTATCAAGAACCATAACTCCTGAAGGGCAAAATTGTGAAAGTCATTATCAGACTTGATCCCGATTTTGTCATCAGTAACAGCATACTAAAACTTTAAAAGCATTGGCTGAAAGGTTCATTAGTAAGTACATGGAAACAACATAAAATACCATTTTCAAATAAAACAAGGACCATAGCTCTTGAGCATTAAAAGTGAAAATTGTCAATATACAACTTGACCTCCATCAGTAACAATTTAACCTTTATAATCTAAAAATCATAGGCAGAAAGATTCATAACTAAGTTATTAAATTGAAATGACGTAAAGTGCTAAGAACCCTAAATAAATATCTGAGGAAGCATGAAGGACTTTAATATTCATGTCTAGGAAAGCATATAACAGTATCATGTCTTAAATGTTGTATTCATTATGATGTTTACCTGATTTTTTAACATCTTGAGTATAAATGTGATTTTTCTGGCCAGAGGTTTATATTCCTGGAAACCATGACAACACAAAGTTGTTTCTGTTATCATGTAAAAATCTGGTACTATAAGAGCACAAGGTCTCAACAGATTCTGTAATGGAAACAAACAAACAAACATTAAAGAATATGTTATTAAGAAGTTAAATATGAGAGAGTTATAGTGTACCTGCCACATTCCAAAACTATAGGCGTTGGTGCAACAGGAAATCTATCTGCTGTTAAATTGAGATTTGAATAGAGCAAATTTGATAAAATGTTGGTCATCACAAATGAAACACAGTCACAATCTGTAACTGACTATTACACACTTGTTAATTTAACCAAAATTCACCCCCAAGTCTACTACTACCTGTCAAATATGAATAACTTAAAATATATTAAAGACAAATGAGATATTTATATTAAGTTGATTAACTGATAACATATACCTTCTCCCCATTTCATTTATTCTATATAGATTATAAGACCAGACAGCAAAAGATGCCTTTTTCTCTACTGCTGACTCTAAAAATTTCAAAATTGAAGCTTATTAACATTAAAAAAAAAAGTGTGCCCTGAATTCATTTGTAGGCAACAACAAAACCCAGCACACAGAAACATACTTCTGTTGTATGAAGCTTAAACTATCATCATCCTCAGACAGACAGATATTATAATTGGGTTTTATATCATACCTTAAAAACTTCTGGTATATCCACATAAGCTGGATTGCTTGTATTTATGGACATAAAACACGAAAAGTTAGCACTGGCTTGGATAAGCTTCCCATTGAACATGATGTTACCAAGCATCTGCTGCTCATATTCTGTTTCCTGGAGAAGCTTGCTATAATCTGGTGCTGTTGACCTTTTGTTTTTACTTTTAACATGTTCTGAAATAAAACAGGAGTCAATATAAGGTCAGTTATAAATAACATACATGATTCAAACACTAGTTAACGAAAATGATTGAATTTTACTTAGTCAAAGCAGTTCAGAAGATATGAGAATTTTTGGTTCAGAATAATCCTAATTAATATACATGTATCACTTCTGTTTATTTAGAAATGTGTTTATGATGGAAATCCTTTGTATTGTTTTTCAATAAATATTCCTTTTTCCAATGTTGAATTGAAGTCCATAGAAACAATACTGTAAATTTAGAAATTATCGAGATTTTTTTTTGGATGTTACAATAATCGGATCTCAGATTTGATATGTGATACATAAATCTGTATGCTGCTTTTCTTGAAATCACAATAATTGCAATCGCAATAATCAATCTCACTTTTTTACCCATTCTTTGAAAAAAGAATTGTACTCAATAATTTCATTAAATGTTTAAAATCTGCTTCCAACGTTGAAGTCCATAGAAAAAGGTATAATGACTTAGTTATGAATATTTACAGAGCTATCTACAAGAGTATTTAACTCAGCATATATTATTTTTAGGAGTGAAACATTTTGGTTATAGAAATAAAATAAAACTAAACAGTAAAGACTGATCAATAAAACAATTTTAAGACAAAAATGCCACATAAGATAAAGTCAATAATTCAGCAATTAGTAAACGAAACAGACATATACAGGTCGGTTGTTATTATATATTGTGTGCAGTTTTTAGATGTGCATCAATAACAACAAAGTGAAGGAAACAATAAGGTTATGGTAATTCAGGGTTGGTTCTTACCTAATATTTCATCTAGAAATAAATATAACTTGTTGTCAATCAAATCCCAAACACAATATTGAAACATATGGTTCAGAAATATTTGTTATATGAAATTTCAATTGATTTAAATCAACAAAAGGTGATATTGTTTGAATAAAAGCCTTCTTGAAATATGTAACGTATTTATTTCGCTTAAAATCATGGAATACAAATTTCTTGCTCAATAGCTATATTATGGATAACAAATGTTTTCTGGTTTCGATAACAACACAGAGATGTCAGTATATATTTAGGAAAATGCTGAAAATAATTGGAACCTCAACAATGTCGTCATGACAAACATGACAGCAAGTTACAAAATCCTTTGCATATGCGGAAAATATATATACTGCATTGCGAATGTTTAACAAATATCTTATGCAGGAAAAAACATTAATAATGATGGGGTAATCAGTAATATATGCGAAATTCATGTTTCAGACAGGGTATATAATGTGACATTCCAAGATAAGGGTTGACATCCCCATTGCCTTCGACTCAGTGAATATAAACTCTAAGCTGGGAATGTCACATTACATACTCTGTCTGAGACCTGATGTACACATTATCTTCCAAATAATCCATATGCTATGACAGGTCCAGAGCAAGAAGTTCAGAAATGATCATCCTAATCTAATGGCAGCATCTATTTATGTTTTAAGGAGGCTTGCGGGTACAAAAATTTCAGCGAAAAATTAAACATTTGTTTTTTCATTACAAATTTTATTTATTACATTATTAGTTATTACTTTATGATATGGTAATAATTGTAAAATTTAAGCGATTTCTGTAATTTAGTTCTTTTTTATTTTGATATTACAGTAAAACCTGTATAAACTGGCCGGCTACGGGACTATGAAAAAGGGCCGCTTTGGACAGTGAGCCGATTTATTCAGGTTTCCGTTTTGACCGATATTTTGCATGTAAAAGTTCTCTCTGATTGTAAATTATATCTGATAAATTAAGATACTTTCGCTTCGTTTTTCATTGATTGCATTTGCATCAATACACTCGCGTTGTTTGGATTGTGAGACAAGAGTTTCGATTTACTTCCATGATCATTAATTTGAAACGTTGGAATGGCCGATTAAAAAGCCAGAATATTATCAAACGTAATTTCATCACTATTGAAACGTTGTTGTACAGTGTACAATACCCATTGATTGTTGTCATCCGGGTGTTTTTCATTATCAAGGTCATTTGTTTAGGGGTTCAGAACAGGGAATCCAGGATTTCGAAATCACGATGTAAATTTCTTACTCTGTAATTTAAATTTGTTTATCCAAGTAAAAACGCAAGTTCAATCCGAGATATATTCGGTGTGTCTTTTCGTTTAATTGACACGTTTATAATGTTTTAATAAATAATACAGCTCACTAGTAACTGTACGATTGTAAGTTCACAGTTTAACACCTGACTAATTGATTATCCTGAAAAGCTATATTGTATAAACAAATATGTTTTGATTGCATATCGATCATTAAAATTAATTAGACACACTGGTTTTGACAGGTAATAATTAATGTAATTAAGAGTATTGGGACTGCATAATTAGACTGGAATTCGGAATACATAGGGTCCGGTTTACAAAGGGTATTTTAACAAAGACTTTGAAGGGAAAAAATGGGACTTTAATTTTCGGCCGGAATGGACAGGAAACCGGTTTATTCAGATCCGGTTTACTCGGGTTTGACTGTACCTCTATTTCTCCTATTAGTTCAACAGAAAAAAGGACATTAACAAAAATGTATGCTTCTTTGCAGATTGTGAGCTTAAATGAACGGTGACCCATTTTTTTATTTCATTTTTCTATTAAGTATATGATAAAGTTCATTTATAAAAAAATATAGCGAATCCTATATTAAATTTTTTTTTTTATTTATACTCCCCCTTAACATCACATTTAACCTAGAAAATGGTAAAATATCCAAATAAAATAAAAATACAACAAAACACTGTTGATGGCTATGGAAAAACACATTAACACCAAAACATGTTATTATATAAACTATATAAATAGAATCTTTCATACCAAACATTTATTTCTTAACATTATCTCAATTTTGAAAACATTTTGTTTCTTATATAAACAGTAGCATTTTCTTCAATCACACTATAATATTTGAATATGTTAAATATCAGGAAGTCAACAAGTCAAAAAGTAGACAGGTAAACATTTCTATACAAATCCCTTTTGATCAATAATAGACATGTGAGATATAAAATAGTCTTATACCATAGAACAATGGTGGTGGTCTGTTATTCTTGTATAAATCTGATTCTTTGATCTCAATTTCTTTCTCTATTGAATGTCTTCTTCTTCTGTCTTTCTCTGAAACCCAGGCATCTTCAAAATATGTCACTAGACCTTTCTCCTAGGGAAAATTAAATCAAAACATTAAATGACAAATAATATATAGATGATTGTTTTATATTTCTGTAATTTATATTTGTAAGAGAAATGATTGTAACACAAATTATCCTTCCTCAAAAGAGCCTTTGAACATACATAAAAAAAAATAGTCATTGGACTCTCTAATGTTTATTCCTCATATGATATATCATATCCCTTAACCATTTCAACTTTATGTACCACACATAATCAATTCTGTATCCCACTTGAATAATAGTAAAACAGTGCCTAAACTGGAACTGACATCATGTTACTGTTCATAATAGTAAAACAGTGCCTAAACTGGAACTGACATCATGTTAATGTTCATAATAGTAAAACAGTGCCTAAACTGGAACTGACATCATGTTAATGTTCATATATTAAACACTACAGTTGTTGTAAAACAGTATTATAATAAACAGTATTATAATACTTTTACTATGGTAGACTTCTAGACAGGGAATGATACAGTTTAAGGTCTTATTATATGGTTAAGGGAGTAGGCAAGAGATAAAGTATTCTAGGTACTTACATTGAATCCATGAGGCACAGTATTTTGTCTCTCTGTTTTCATAGAGGCTGTAGGCAGGGGATGAAGTGTTGTCAAAGAATTTCTGCGTATAACTTTGTCACCAATGCCAGCTTTCTGTAAGTATCAACCAGTATAAATAAAAAATCTCATAAATATATGCTAATTTGAGATTCCAAAAGAATAGTTCTTTCAAGTTTGCTGAAGATATTAATCCATTATTTATTTTATCTCATACTATATATTATTCATTAAATTCTATCAAAACAAATATTCTAAGAATGTTTTGTTTTGTTTTGGAAAAGCAGTTATGTTTCTTAGATTAAATAACAGTATGTTGCATGAGCCAAAAGAGCTTGATCTCACTGAATCAATTGTAGGCCATAAACTATTGACAACATATTATATATGGTAAGAGATCATTTTACTAAATCAAATTGTACACAAAAAAATAATAAGGGTTTTCTGTGCAACTTGCAGAAGATTTATGATGTTTTAATTCCCTACAAATATATAAGAAAGTCATACAGTTTGAGAAGCTGTTCACTGTAAAAGCAAGCTAGCTAGCATTATGGTGATTTTGTAGGCTAAATATATCATTTATCTATCAGCGCAGAAATATTTGTTACAAAATCTATGTGTGATAATATCTCATAGCATGAATTTAACACTGCTGATATTGTCTATTTGTGAACTCAAAAATCAGTTTTGTCATATCATGCATAAGGCCAATTAATATTAATGTTTTAAAATTTCCTTTCATGGTTTTATCTTTACCACCCTTACCTTTATTTTTAAGTCCATTCCCCTTTTTAAAATCATTTACAAGAGAACAAATTTAACTGTAAACCATTTTTTTGCAAGTGACTGATACTATTAAGATTGTTACAGGAACATTAAACTGTGATAGCTGTGAACATATTGAAATCTAAATTGTCCAGAACAAACATTCTTTGGTGTAGTTACCTCATTGTTGACTTCTAATTATTAATTTCAAAATTTCACTTGCAAGAACACAGGTTCAATGGTTTCTGTTGAAAAAGTTACTGTAGGAAGTGTAAAGTAAAAAATGTCAAAATAAGCTGACTTTAATATTCCTTGGCCTAAGCAGTAATGCTCAATCTGGCTGTTCTAAATAAGGGAGATAACTTGCAATAAAGCTGATATCCTACAATAAAACACTGACATACCACTGAATACATCTGTAAATCAAATCAGTTATAAATGTTATACGGGGAGATAACAAAGGTTACTAAGTTAGTCAATATCCAGGAAAAAATGGATATATTAAAAAATTAAAAACTGCTACAAAAAAGATTAACATAGGAAAAAATAGTTCTGATTTATATCAATGGCATAAATATTATGGAAGCAAAAAGGAAACTGAATAAATTAAAAAACAAAATGGTTATGCATTTCAACATGTTAAATAATTATAAGGAAATAAAAAATAAGCTTAAAAAATATGTATTACAGTAAAACTTAATCTCAATCTCAATGTGATGGACATGTAATATCAACAAGGATGAAGAATAACCCACAATTCTTATCAGTAATTAACTAATTTTCTTTTACATGTGGGTATACAATATAAAGAAGTTTAATTCAATCAGGAAATTACTGCCCGGCAGATTAAAACATTGCTTACATGATACAACTAAACATTTTATTATAAGTTCTTGACCAAATATCAATTTGTCATTCCGAAAAAGCTGAGTAATATGTTATAAAATGTACGGAAGACAATGTGGATAGACTGAGCAAAGGGACAAGGGTCTTATCCTACCAATACAATGAGTGGAGTTAAAATATTTTTAAATTATAATTAGTATTACAGGTATTCCAAGTTTTACTGTAATTTCTTTGTTAGTAGAAACATATTTTATCGAAGCAGTAAAAGTGGATATTTGAGCACTTACTTTATCAAATCTTGGTTGACCTCTAATCTTGTACTGGTTTTCACTACAGACTTGTAATGTCTTCAGGGCCGTCCTGATGTAGTCAAAGTGTTGAGCTGTTACAGACATTAACCCTGTCATATACAAAATATGTGTTGAGCTGTTACAGACATCAACCCTGTCATATACAAAATATAAATTAGTTGCTGCATATCAAGTTATTGTGTGCTTGTTTGTCTTGAAAGACAAAATGCTGTTATATACTGAAAACACAATAATCTTCAAATGAATAACAAATGTATTCTTATTTCTAATTTAGGAATTTTTTATTTTCTATACCTTGAAAACCATCTGACTATAACTGGTTGAGGGATAATTATTTTTCCATGACTGTATTATGCCTTACCTCTAGTTAGTCTGTCTGTGTCATCAAACAAGACGCCAGTCCCTGACTGTACCATGCCTTACCTCTAGTTAGTCTGTCTGTGTCATCAAACAAGACGCCAGTCCCTGACTGTACCATGCCTTACCTCTAGTTAGTCTGTCTGTGTCATCAAACAAGACCCCAGTCCCTGACTGTACTATGCCTTACCTCTAGTTAGTCTGTCTGTGTCATCAAACAAGACGCCAGTCCCTGACTGTACCATGCCTTACCTCTAGTTAGTCTGTCTGTGTCATCAAACAAGACACCAGTCCCTGACTGTACCATGCCTTACCTCTAGTTAGTCTGTGTCATCAAACAAGACACCAGTCCCTGACTGTACCATGCCTTACCTCTAGTTAGTCTGTCTGTGTCATCAAACAAGACACCAGTCCCTGACTGTACCATGCCTTACCTCTAGTTAGTCTGTCTGTGTCATCAAACAAGACGCCAGTCCCTGACTGTACCATGCCTTACCTCTAGTTAGTCTGTTTGTGTCATCAAACAAGACGTCAGTCCCTGACTGTACAATGCCTTACCTCTAGTTAGTCTGTCTGTGTCATCAAACAAGACGCCAGTCCCTGCCTGACTGTACCATGCCTTACCTCTAGTTAGTCTGTCTGTGTCATCAAACAAGACCCCAGTCCCTGACTGTACCATGCCTTACCTCTAGTTAGTCTGTCTGTGTCATCAAACAAGACGCCAGTCCCTGACTGTACCATGCCTTACCTCTAGTAAGTCTGTCTGTGTCATCAAACAAGACACCAGTCCCTGACTGTACCATGCCTTACCTCTAGTTAGTCTGTCTGTGTCATCAAACAAGACACCAGTCCCTAAATGTACCATGCCTTACCTCTAGTTAGTCTGTCTGTGTCATCAAACAAGACGCCAGCCCTGACTGTACCATGCCTTACCTCTAGTTAGTCTGTCTGTGTCATCAAACAAGACGCCAGTCCCTGACTGTACCATGCCTTACCTCTAGTTAGTCTGTCTGTGTCATCAAACAAGACGCCAGTCCCTGACTGTACCATGCCTTACCTCTAGTTAGTCTGTCTGTGTCATCAAACAAGATGCCAGTCCCTGACTGTACCATGCCTTACCTCTAGTTAGTCTGTCTGTGTCATCAAACAAGATGCCAGTCCCTGACTGTACCATGCCTTACCTCTAGTTAGTCTGTCTGTGTCATCAAACAAGACGCTAGTCCCTGACTGTACCATGCCTTACCTCTAGTTAGTCTGTCTGTGTCATCAAACAAGATGCCAGTCCCTGACTGTACCATGCCTTACCTCTAGTTAGTCTGTCTGTGTCATCAAACAAGACGCCAGTCCCTGACTGTACCATGCCCATCATGTATTGGGTCATCATCGGCAGTGTTATGTCTTCATTACAATTGACAGTTACAAGATTTCTACCAAATAACTACAAAATATTTGAATGGTCATTTTTTTATGCATGATTTCAAACAATATGAAAGAAATTTATCAACACAAGTGCACACCCTGAAATGTCTGACCTAGACCTCAGTAAAGCTAATGATCATGGTTGAAAAAAATATATATTTTCAAATGTTTGCTCCAGATGCAATCTTTTCTGTCAAAGCCGGCAAAACTAAAATGCTATCACTGCCTTTAAAAATAAATAATACTTATGAATCATAACTTTGCTTAAATAGTTCATTGTGAATTTCAGATATTGCAGATTAAAAGACCTTTACAGTATAACTTCATTAGTTAGAGCATCAATAAAATAATCTCCCTTCATCAGTTTTCCAGAGTTTATATGGACATAAAGTTAAGACAACATACCTTGATCAGTTCCTTAACTGTTTCTGATTTGCCAACACTAGCTGGTCCGATCAGGGTGGCACATTGGAAGTATTTAAGGGCTTGTGTCAAAGATAAGAAGGCTCTGTCAGTCAATGGTGTAAGAACCAGTCTCTGTATTGGACCTTGATATTCATAATCATAACTAAACTGGTTCCCTAGTTGTTGGAGATAACACAGACTAAAATGATAATCTGTGGATACAGTCGTCTTAGTCCTGGTCAGCATTGGTGGTTCTTCTACAAAAAAAAATACACTTATGCTTCAAAATTTTATAAACATTTATATGTTGAAAATGCTATCAGTTTACACTGGATCAGTGTTTTTTTTTCTGAACTTATAGTTTACCAGCCATGTTTTCAAATTCCCCATGTGAAATTTCAAGCACAAGAGGACCTAATGCATTCTGTCTTAGTTTTCATTCCTTTGAATGTTTGTTTAAAGTACTATTCACAAAATTAATTAAATTGGCAGATTCAACCTAATCAATTATCATATTAATGATGTTTTATAAATTTGGTTTATATGAATTCCTTGTGCAGCCAGGCTATACTTAACAAATGAAAGTATCAGATAGACAGACAGAAAAACTGGTGAACAGACAAGATCTTTGAAGTAAATGACCCCCTTCATAAGTAAGCTATGATAAAAAAAAAGTTTTTCAATAAACTACTTGACTTAATTATCACTAAATAAGTGTAGAACAAACCTATGGTTGCCTCAACTCTTGGTTTGGCAAGAGTTGTCTTTCTTACTCTACTTCCTTTCCTTCCTACTTGAAATGGTAGTATCTCTACATCTACAGCTTCGGTCTTAGCTCGAAGGACAGTGTGGATGTCCATACGATACCTCAGACTGGCCTGCCATTCAAAGTTGCTTTCATCATCAGTTCCATCAGCAATCATTTCTGCAACAAAATAATGTATTGTATGTAAACACACTGGGAATAAATACAATTGTAGTGTATAGATGACCGAGATGACGCTCTGTATTGTTCACTTTTTAATTAAGGTAATCATTATTTTCATGGTTTGTTTGCAGGCTTGTTTTGTCTATTCTCAATGATAAAGAACTTCCAGTGAAGATGCCAAAAAATAAAATAGTCAAATAAATTTGTATTAAAATAAAAATTGAATACACAAATGATGTTAATTATTCTCACTAAATATGAATACAAGTGTTATTTTTTTCTATGTCAAGGTGAAAATGTAAAAACAAGCATTTAAAAATGTATGTATCATATGTATGCTACAACAGAAGGCACATCAAAAAGATTTTCATTCAAAGGGCTATAACTCTGTTAAAAGCCACAATGTCAATATGACATATAAGATTTTTCAACAAGGCTAATTAGCTGTTTTTCAGACTACATTAGTCAACTTGAATGTAGCATTTAATTGTTAGAGAATTCATATTAATGTTTTTTTTTCAAGTGGCCATATTACAGATGTCATTAAGGTCTCCTCAACAACTGAAAAAATCAGAGAAGATTGTAGAACAAATGATATATGTAGACCAGTTTGTGAATCTTATATAAACCAGCAACTTACTATCTAGCATATCTCTCTGATGTAGTGTCTGTTTTATCAGATTACACAATAACACACTCAACCGTTTCATGACATCTTCTGCAACATTTCCCTTCATACCATACGTCTCTCTAAGGACTTCTACATACTGGTCTAACTTGGAGGTGGTATTCATTCTAGCATCACATAAACATATATTAAATAACATTTTTATGGAAGTGGAGTTCATATCATCATGACATTGTGAAGTTACATTAGAATAACAATTTCATAAATCACCCCAACCAGGAGACAGTATTCATCTTATTATAACACACAAAGTTACATTGAAACAATAATTGAAAACCCTGGTATTATCATATAAATATTTCAAAACAGTGTAAATATCATAAATTTACCAATTTTAATCCTTTTCTGTTAATAGTATGAAAAAAGCAAATATAATAGTTTGCAATAATAACAGAATTAATTTATCATTTAGTGATTTTAGACGTTGACAAATGAAACTATGAAATTTATACATCTATTGAACAATACAAGTAAAGTACAGTTAAACAAAAGCTTCATTACTTTCAATTCTAGGATTCATCTAGTAAAAATATTAAATGATTAGTGCATTACCTTAAAAATTTCATTTCCTCAATGTCTGCCTTCTCAAAACATTTAGAAACTGATCTTGCCCAGAGGATAGCTTCAGACACAAGGACACACTGAACAGGGAAACGTAACAGCCAGTGACGGAAGGTCTGTTTAATGTCCGTTGTTATCTCATGTTCTCTAGGTGTTAATGGTTTATCTAACTTGGCTAACTCCTCTAACAGATGAATTGGCTGTCGAGATCCTGAAGACAATCAGATATTGTGTCAACCTTCATTTTATGTTTTCTATTCATTGTAATTTGAGTACATGAACATTTTATTTATATTACTTAATGACTCAGTCTAAATTTGCACAATAGGAAATGTCTGTTTTGGGACATTTTTTCTCTCTTTCTCATTTACTGAAATATAAGCCAAACTTCTCTGTAAGGTAATATTTCTAATTCTAGAAAAAAGTTATACAAAAGGAAATCTTTTGTACTGGAGACCTTGTCATGATTTTGATGAAACTAATTCCTCTACCATTTGTTTCTTAGGAATTTGTAATTTTGTCATATCATATGTTTTCCTTTTCATTTGCCAGATTTTATGAGGTGTATCTTGAGCAAAGTATTTCAAATGATATTTACAGGGTTTTTTTAACATCTAATCAGGTAAAGTCCCTTTACAATAAACAATTTAACCCTTGGTCAGATATCTACAGAAAAAAATATATGGAATGGGTTACACAAAAAGTTATATTTTACTAGAAGTTAAACATCCTGATCCTGGCATAAAAACCTCCATTTTGGCTTATATATAAAATGATATATTTTATAACAATCATCTTTAATACCTTCTTCCATCCTGGCTTGTACACAGCATTGAAGGATAACAGTCATGGTATTCTTCATGTTCTGTTCCAGACATTTAAGCCATTTGGTTGCCTTCTGATGTGCCTGTACTCTGACAAAGAATGGTACATCTTCTTCCAATAATCCCTTCATTCCAGTTAACTCCAGTTTGTCAGCTGAAATGATAATAAAACGACTTTTTGAAATGTGAAATCCCAGTTAATGTTAGATCAAAATGATTTTAACTGTATCTAAATAATCACAATTATCTTTTGACTCTTGTCTTATGTGACTTAAATCATCTTACCTACTGGGTCTTATGTGACTTATATCATCTTACCTACTATGTCTTATGTGACTTATATCCTCTTACCTACTGTGTCTTGTGTCACTTATATCATCTTACCTACTGTGTCTTCTGTGACTTATATCCTCTTACCTACTGTGTCTTATGTGACTTATATCATCTTACCTACTGTGTCTTATGTGACTTATATCATCTTACCTACTGTGTCTTCTGTGACTTATATCCTCTTACCTACTGTGTCTTGTGTCACTTATATCATCTTGCCTACTGTGTCTTATGTGACTTATATCATCTGACCTACTGTGTCTTACGTGACTTATCTCATCTTGCCTACTGTGTCTTATGTGACTTATATCATCTTACCTACTGTGTCATATGTGACTTATATCATCTTACCTACTGTGTCTCATGTGACTTACATCATCTTGCCTACTGTGTCTTATGTGACTTACATCATCTTACCTACTGTGTCTTATGTGACTTATATCATCTTACCTACTGTGTCTTATGTGACTTACATCATCTTACCTACTGTGTCTTCTGTGACTTATATCATCTTACCTACTGTGTCTTATGTGACTTACATCATCTTACCTACTGTGTCTTATGGGACTTATATCATCTTACCTACTGTGTCTTATTGACTTATATCATCTTACCTACTGTGTCTTATGTGACTTACATCATCTTACCTACTGTGTCTTATGTGACTTATATCATCTTACCTACTGTGTCTTATGTGACTTACATCATCTTACCTACTGTGTCATATGTGACTTATATCATCTTACCTACTGTGTCTCATGTGACTTACATCAACTTGCCTACTGTGTCTTATGTGACTTACATCATCTTACCTACTGTGTCTTATGTGACTTATATCATCTTACCTACTGTGTCTTATTGACTTATATCATCTTACCTACTGTGTCTCATGGGACTTATATCATCTTACCTACTGAACTGAAATATATTGTTATGTTCCATTATTATGTATTAACTTTTTTAATTATTTGATAATTTGTACCTGTAATAAACATTCCTAAATACAGAATTTATTTAGACAAATAATCTTTACCATTCAATGCAAAATCCAAATTAGTATTCATGCTTGCTATGCCAGAGGGTAATGCATAACTAAGATCTTGTATTCCAGGGAAAACTTTCATAGCACAGTCCTGCAAAGCTTTTGGGTTTCTAGATATACCCAGAACCTCCACTAGTTCTTCATTGCTGATGAAATAAAGACGTGGGAACTCCATACGAGAGAGTCCCATAAGTGTTTCTAGGTCCTTTAATATTTCTTCTTTAGACTGAATCAAACCAAGAAATAATGTGCGGAGGTTATCTCCCTGTAATAGTCGGTAGCCTTTCTCTCCACGCTTTCTGTTGACAACAGTTAAAACTTTGGAATCATTGGAAACTACTCTCATCCAATCCTAAAATACAGTCATTTAAATGCTTAAAGATTTTCATTATACAATACTTTTATTATAAATTATATGTATGAATTTCAGTGGAAAGTAAAAAAAAACCTTGTTTAAAGTCATAGGTTTACACAAATGTTACCGTCGGTCAATTGCCATCATCCATGCACATTTTATAGAAAAAGGAAAAATAAAACCAAGAGTAAGCATTTCACAAAGGACTGTATGTATACAGACCTCTATAATATTAATAATAATCTCAAGAGGGTAAGTGTACAAACACTATTCTCCTTTGAGGCTTTCACAATAAACTCATCTGATGAACCATGTCTGTATAAACAAACATTATATATATATATAATTCTACAGAAATTTGCACTGCATGCAAATATTGTAAATCTATATTCACTAAAATTGAATTTCTGTAATAATAGTAAACTTTGGACGGAAAATATATAACATCAACAAGCTCTAATGCATTGAAACAATACTCATATCATTATAAAGATAAATAACTTACTTTGAACTGTTTGTGAACATTCTCAAACTTTGAATTCTGTCCACCAAATTTTTTAAACAAATCAGGCCTTTCAAATACTTTGAGAAGGTATAGCCACTGAAAAAGAATTTATAAATTCTGTAAAGTATCAATTAAATTTGTAAGTGTTCCTACTTTTGCTGTTAGTCGCAGGTTCAACAGAAATGGGGGGGAAAAAATATTTAAAATTTTCCCCTTTTGATTGTAAGAAGCTTCTGGTCAAGTGTGGTAAAAAAATCATACGGACCGCGGAACCCCGTGTCTAGCCTACTCTTTCTGTTAATCGCAGGCTCAACAAAAATGAGGAAATAAATCAATAAAATATTCCTGTTGATACTATCTTTTGATTGTAAGAAGCTTCTGTCCAAGTTTGGTAAAAATCCAGGATAGTTAATGAATCTAACAAATGTTTAAAAACTTTTAACTGCAGACTGAAGGTAATGTTAAATGGAAGAAAACAAAATTTCCTTGTAGATACTAGCCTTTGATCATGAACAAGCTTCTGTCAAAGTTTGGTACAAATCCAAAATAGTATAAGAAAGTTATTAAAATTTTAAAAAGTTTAATCACAATGTGAATGTGTTGTTTCCTGGCAGAAAATCTAAGTCCATTTAAAAGTAAAATATGGAAAAATGGATTTATTTTTTTACAAAATTTATTTCTGGATACTATCTTATGATCATAAACAGGCTTCTGTCCAAGTTTGGTACCAACACAGGACAGTTTAAGAAATTTATTAAAAGTTTGAAAACTTTAACCGCAGAGTGAATGTAATATTTCCTGGCAGAAAATCTAAGTCCATTTATAAGTAAAATAGGAAAAAATGAAATTATATTTTTACAAAATTTACTTCTGGATACTATCTTATGATCATAAACAAGCTTCTGTCCAAGTTTCCTAGACCTCCAGGATGGTTTAAGAAGGTTATTAAAATTTCAAAAACTTTAACCACAGAGTGAATATTTGTGGCTGCTGCCGCCGATGGAATGTAGGATCGCTTAGTCTCGCTTTTTCGACTTAAGTCGAAGGCTCGACAAAAACCAGGATGGTTTATGAAAGTTGTTAAAATTTCAAAAACTTTTTAACCACAGAGTAAATATTTGTGGACGCCGCTGCCAACAACGGAATGTAGGATCGCAATGTCTCGCTTATGCTACAAAAGTCACAGGCTTGACATCGTCAAGTCAAGTCAGGAGCCTCTGGCCTTTGTTAGTCTTGTATTATTTTAATTTTAGTTTCTTGTGTACAATTTGGAAATTAGTATGGCGTTCATTATCACTGAACTAGTATATATTTGTTGAGGGGCCAGCTGAGGGACGCCTCCGGGTGCGGGAGTTTCTCGCTACATTGAAGACCTGTTGGTGACCTTCTGCTGTTGTTTTTTCTATGGTCGGATTGTTGTCTCTTTGAAACATTCCCCATTTCCATTCTCAATTTTATTGACAATAAAATGTGTTTAAAGTTCTATAATATTTGAAATATTAACATTAATGTATTTATAGATTAACGTTGATCATTTCAACGAGATTGATTTTCTCGCTTGAGCCGGTATGGCGAAAATGAGAAAAGCAATCGACTTGAGATGATGACCAATGATAATCTATTTATCGCTATTTTGCCTATGAAGACGATGTCAATTTCCTTAGCAATGCCACTTGCCTTCATAATTTCTACCGTTATTTTCCATCTCAAGCTAGTAGCATGATACGAAAATTATCACAAAAAAAGATCAAAGGAAAATGCACAAAATAGCGATAATGTTAAACAATACAATTAAGATATTAAACTTTTCAAAAATAGTCACTTGCTTCTGACAAAAAAAATATGTATGCAAATTGGATTAAAGATTTCAAAGTGGTTAGGTTGCAGAAAGTAGATAAATCTTATTCATCTATCTATAATCTAAAGGGTGAGCCATAGGTCTTCAATATCTTTTTTCTACAGGTAAACCACTTTTAAATTATTTCATACGTTTCTTAGCCAGATGAAACACATGACAGATATTAATTTTCTTGGCTGAAATGTGTAAAACAGGCCTATCATATCGTACCTTTTTCTGACAGGTGAACCAAAGGTCTGTAATTTCTTCCACCTGCTGTAGAGAACTGTTCCAGAATTCTACTGAATGTCTCATGTCTCCCAGATAAGGTGACTGCATCATTCCCTTTATACTGATACGAGTATCCTACAACAAAGAGTCAATATGTTACTAATATAAGTCCATTTTTTCTATCAAGTGGATAGAGTCTGTTTTATGTATATTTACATACACAAATGTAGGACAGAAAATCACAGGACAAAAAGTTACCTACAAAAAGTCATGGACAAAAAGTTACCTACAAAAAGTCATGGACAAAAAGTCACAGGATAAAAAGTCAAGGTTTATTTTTCTTTAAATAGGAAAACACTTGTTCAAATAAAAGAATTTTTGAATTTTTCTTGAACTATAATATATACATCAGCTTTGTAACTAAAATTTATTCAATAAATATTAATAATGATCAAATAATTGTTAAAAAACAAAATGTCAAAGTGGACTGATACTTAAACGGCTTCATGGTGCCAAGAAATATATCCTTTGTATGTTTAACATTGAATAAATTTTCATTTATCAAGGCTAATTAACAGTTTCACAAGACTTTTTGTCCTGACACATTTTGTCCTATCTGATTTGTGAATTTATGTCCTGTGACTATCTGTCCATTTACCACATATAAATATAATATCAAAATATTCAATTAAGCTAACTTTGCTGAAATAAAGGAAGTAATGGTATAAAATACTTAGGCCAAAAAGCAAACATCTTTGAATGACTTAAAAAACTATTCCTCAATAATAAATATGAACTGACAAACTTAAAAGTGGTATTGCAAGAGGTTTTGTAATGGGGTATCTTCATGACGAATAAAGGTAAAAATTGTTGCCACATGACTTTCTAATTTTTGGTGCATGACAATAAAATGTACACTTTCTTTTATAAACAATCGACTGGTTTTGACAAATCACGTTCATTTTTCCAAAATTATGGTAATGATAATTATTAGAGACCTCTGATGAATCATGATAAGGATATTTTGACGAATCATAGTAAAATTTAACTAATTTTCCTCTAACAGTAGTCGTATGACCGTTTGACGCCTGACGGTAAAGGGCATTACTACCCTCTTACAATGGTGGCATGGCACACTTTTTCTATCTTCATAATTGAACTTTCCTTACCTGTAACTGATATTTGAGCTCATCTACTTCAATAAGTTTATAGAAATCATCTTCAGCAACATTCATTCCTTTAGGGGTTCCTGCCAAAGCAGCAGCTCTTTCTTGGCGGTACTTCTCTAACTTTGTACGCCTACGTGGACTTGATGGCTTCTTGGGTGGTTCTAGAATAGAACAAATACTAAAAGTTATTTGGAAGATTCAGAACGATTACCCGTTAATATCAGAGTTACAAAAGAATTATCCAGTATGTGAAAATACAAGTTAAAATAAAGAAAGATATGGTAAACTAGAAATATTCCAAGTATAATTAGATGATCGTTCCTAAATAAGTTATAGAATATACAGAGAAATAAAAGCAATATTAACATCTTGGTATCAATATCACACAATAAACTTTTAAATGATCTGAAGGCAGTTAAATTAAGTTATTTCTGTTCTCTACTAAATGTTTATACTTTATTCATAAGTTTCACTTCATATAAAATCTTTTTTTTTATTTTCTAAAATGTGAATGGAATTGAAATTGTACTGGGTCATTGTCCTGTTACCTTTCCATATTGTATGATTTTTAAAATGGTAATGAATTATTAGTTTAAACACAAATCCATCCCAAATTCATAAATATTAAAAAGCCCCATTTACAAACGGCATACACAATTAATTGTTGTGAAATTTCTTTTTATATAAATGGAAAAAATAAATATTGCAATACATGGCTTTCATTGGAATGTTTCAATTATGATTATAATTACTTATTTGAAAAATAAAAATACTGAGTTATCAATTCTATAATTGTTTTGCATTTCATAATGAAATTATTGTTTTAATTTTTTGTACCAAGAGTAGCTATTTAATAAGTTATCTAAATCTAAGTCTCTAACAGCAAGATAAAGTAGTACACTATTTGCATAGTAAGTCAAATTTAAAAAAAATATGAACAGACAAACAAAGAATATCAAAGTTAGATTTAGAAAAAAAATCAGACAGAAAACGATAAGAATTTTTAATTGTGAACAAAACAGTGCCATAATAAATTTTATCTATAATTTTTTTTCAACAAGTTTTTTTTATTTTATGAGCAAAAGTAATTCTATATGCCCCAAACATACTCATGAATGTGTTCATACAGAACAACTCTGGACAAAACATATCTCATTATCATTTAAACAGCAAAATGAAGGCTTTTTTCAAAAGATTTTTTTAAACATAAACTGTTATAAAAAAATTGGAAAAATTTATCTTGGCACATAAGGGACGACATCAAAAAATCAATGAAGGATAAAAAACTTAATTCAAATAGTTTAAGGGTGGAAAGGGGGGGGGGTCCTATTGCTGCAAGTTTTGTATAAATTGACATCGATTTTACATATATCCTTATTGGTCAATCAATTTTTCCCAAATTAAGTTAAGAGTGGGGTAGGGGGGGTCAGTGAAAAAACTATATGAATTAAGTTTTTTATCTTTCATTGAACTTTTGATGTCGTCCCTCAGATAAGAGTGTTAACAAAATCTGAAACAAAACAACAATGTACATAAAATAATTCTTGTGACAACAATAACAAATGTTTATGGGATTATACCTACAACCTGGTAATATTAAAAGGGGGAGGGATATCACACAATAATTACCAGCAATGCTCTGAAGGTCCAATTCACGTTCAGCTTCTGTTAGTAACAAAGTAAAACTACACTATGTACAATTACAATTATATTATGTATCTAATACACATTCATTCTTCATACTTATATTATGTATCTAATACACATTCATTCTTCATACTTATATTATGTATCTAATACACATTCATTCTTCATACTTATATTATGTATCTAATACACATTCATTCTTCATACTTATATTATGTATCTAATACACATTCATTCTTCATACTTATATTATGTATCTAATACACATTCATTCTTCATACTTATATTATGTATCTAATACACATTCATTCTTCATACTTATATTATGTATCTAATACACATTCATTCTTCATACTTATATTATGTATCTAATACACATTCATTCTTCATACTTATATTATGTATCTAATACACATTCATTCTTCATACTTTTGATGGTCATTATTCCTCTATATCTACTTTTAAATAAAGTACCAATCATACTGGATTTTCATATATAGAACTTTTTATTTAAATGTATTAAAACTCTTTGAAAATAAAATCTCCATGCATCCTTCTTAAGTCTTAAATACATATAAATTGTTGCCAAAATATTTTTGTTTTCAGTGACACTTTAAAGAAATATTTATGTTCAGCATTTTTAGATGAAATGTTACCAACAAAATTATTTACACTGAGCTGTTTTTCTTGATCCTATACAATAAAAATCTACATCTATGTATTTTATTAGTATTACCCAGAAATCTAATATTAACTGTGCAAATACTGCTCTATACCAAGCCCCAAACTTTTCAAAACCTCAATCATACCAGAAAAGAGTAACCTTTTGATATGATAGCCAGTGAATTATTCCTGTATTTTCATTTATCAGTTAAATATTGTTCACACTTCCCCATCATAGCTGTGCATGCATATTTTGAAATAGTATGTATGTGGTCCAAATACTCATATAGTCTGGAACAATAAATACTGTCATACATATATATTACCAATTTGATACAACATACATGCAATGTTTGCCTTGAAATATATATATACTGGTCTTAAATGCTTTATCTATAGTCCTCAACAACATCTACATATTACTAGGGAAATCAGCAAAAATAGGCAAATTTTAATCCAAATTATGTTTTATGATTAAAATGAAAAGCTGAGGTATTTTCTATATACATCAGAATATCAATTACAAGAATACTGTGAATAATTATAAAACAAATTTAGACCCTGTATTCATCAATAATAGAAACATCCGTTTAACAGCTAAAGATATTAATCATATTAATAGTCTTGAAAGAGTCCTAGAAATGAGAGTTCTATTGAAATTTTACTTGTGAAATATATTTTTTGCTGAAAACCCTTTCACAACTACTATCAAAGTTTGCAATTTTGAATTTCTGAGAGTGATAAGTTATACTATTTAAAGTTGATATTTAGTAAAACTTACTTGATAGAAATAGAAATTCTTTATTTGACCAATCATGGATCCTTGTCGTTTTTGAATTTTATTCAATAATTTTTTTATAACAATAAAATGATAAAATACAATAATATAATACTTTTTTCATATATGAACTCATTTTATTGCAAACTAACCAATAAAAAAAATGATATATTCTATTTTCAAAACTTCAGAAAAATCAAAATTGTAAACTACTGTTCCCTAGGTGTTTATAATCTCCTGCAACTAAAGACAAGGTTTCCCATGCATGATTTACCAGTGGTGACTACTTAAAGCAACTATGATATATAGAATAGCCTCCGTGTTGCTGAGTGCATGCACTTTTCTTACCTGTAGGTGGAGTTTGAGCATATCGTACAGTATCATTTTGCATTGTGTACCAGTTTGAGGACAACTCTGGTTCTATAGGTCAATTAAGAAAGGCGGTAAAATAGATAGGTCATTTATATGCAAGTTGAATGGGAACATGAAAATGGGGAAGTGATTTTAGTATACAGATTATAATTACCGGTAATATTATTTCTTATTTGTAAATAAAACCTGTCCAAAAGGATTAATGTTAAATGTAGTGGAGGGATACTGTAGGGTGATTCCTTCTTTTAAAGAAAGTTCAACATTTATATGATCACAACACAAATATCCTAAAAGAATCACACTCTTAAAAAAGGTTAAAATGCTTTCTAATAACAAAGTTCAAACAAAGACTAATCATCTCAAAATAAACATACAAAATTCAATAAATTTAAAAAAGAAACTAAAAATCCTTCACCCAGTAAGAATTTCTACTGAAAACTGAAACAAGGCATAAAACCATGGTAACAGCTACAGTTCGTTTTACCTTTTGAACTCAAGACGCTATCTGGGATATGTTTGGCTAGTTTAAATTCTCTCTCTTCCCAGAATTTACTTATTTGATTGATTTTCAACTCAAGGTCATATTCTGCTATAGCTCCAAGATAGATTGAATGTATTAACTGATCATTCTCTTCCAGGTCATAGGTCAAGAGATCACATACTGTGAACTGTTTGTCTGAATCATATGATTCATTCATGCCAACAAATATGGCCTTCCAATGTCTTTCCTGAAAAGAAGAGGAAAATATTGTACAAAAGTGGCATCTAAACAAGGCAATGTACAGAAAATAAACTATGTACAAAATTAAACCATTTACTATCTTTTACATATTTAAAAAAAAACTTATTATTAGAATTAAGGTTTGAGGATCTAAATTAAAATCCATAGAACTCTTCTATAATTTGTCAAAATGTAATTTATATCATACTTTTATATATTTTTTTAAATTTTAATAAAAAGTAAGGGTCACTGGGCTTTTTTTCACACTACAGGTTGTACAAAATTGTTAGATTTGTATAGATTATACATGAAAAACACAATTTTGTGTGATGAAAAGAAAACTACATCCATAATAGATTTTTAAAAATAAAACAGTTAGGCCGTGTTCACACCAAACGCCATGTACAGTAAACTTGTTTACAATTAGTTTAACGTACTGGCCATTGGTTTCACATTAAATTTGTTCACATCTATACACCTTGTTTAATTACCTGTACATAAGATTTGTTCACATTTGTAAACTCTATGTCATTTAAATGTTCATTGCGTAGTACCGAAAGTAAAGTTTTCGGACAACTTTTCTAGCAGTAAGGAAACGACCATTTGACTTCAAATCAGGGGGAAAGGGGGGGTGTATCGATGGAAATATTCTGAACCCCAATTGGATAAAAAAAGGTCCCACAGATGATACAAAAATATTCTAAATCAAGAGTTTCCCCCATACATTATAGTGTTAAATGTTGAAAAAAAAATTGATTACCAGCATCGAAAAAAAAACGGAATAAAACGTTTGCGCGGAAAAATTTCTGGCTCAGATAAATTATCAAAATACACCCCCCCTCCCCCCTTTTCCTTTTTTTAAGTTAAGTGGTTGCTTCTTTATGATTTGCAGTAGTTTAAAAATAATAAAGATGGTTCGTTTAAGCAATAGAAAACGTAGGCTGCAGCAGCGTGCTTACAGGCGAAGAATATATATTTTTATTCTCATAAAGCCAATGCATTACATCGGTACAGAGATTGAAGGAGAAGAAGGAATGATATATTAGGGATCACTATATTCCTATTTGTTCTGTTTGTTTCAAATGGTATTTCTTCTCCAAGGAGTATTTGGCAAAGGAGGGGGTAATGTTTTTTTTTTTTAAAGGTATTTAACGGATCCGAAATACATGTACTAAACAAACAATACATTTACCTCACACTTTTTAAGTAATGCATTTATGAGTGAATCGTTGTTTGAGTAGACCAGTGGCAAACATTTCTGTGCAAGTCAAGTCGATTCGGAAAGAACTTAATTTTCAAATGAATTATGTGTTCGGCAATGATGCTGCTTTGAGTCTTGATAAGGGCTTAATAAAGGTACGTTAAGTTTAAAAAAAACAAATAAATATATCAAGTTTAGACAAATATTTCCGTAAAGAACTTTATTAATAATTGTTATAAATATCAATTTTATTCAAAAATTGTTTCTTCCTTAAATATACGTGGTGAAACTAATGTTTTAAATGCCTAGTTTTGTGTACACTTAATCTACACAAGGCCTACATCGAGTATAGACTGCATGTAGACAAAACATGTTTTACACTACATGTAAACATTGAATTTTATCAATGGGAACGTAGTTTTGTTTAATTTACGTGTGAGTTACACTTACACAACACCGAGTTTAGGTCAATGTGAACACGGCCTTAGATTCACAACACATTCTATTACAATAATAACTGTATCAGAGTTATCTCCCCTTATATCTGAGTTCCCTCACTATCTGTGGTAAAGTTGACAAAATGCTTATTCATTAAAGATCTAGACCGATTGTTATCTGCTTTTTAAAAACCAAAAACGGAGTAAGCCACCTGAAGTTTTTGCTTATTCACCATTTTAAGACTGACAAACTACCTTTAAGGCATAATTCTCTAGTTTATGAATTATTGATAAATCTACATATGTCTAAGGCGTCATTAATTAGTTGATCTACGTACCTTTAAGGCATCGTTGGCTAGTTTATGAAGAATAGGTAGATCTTTCTTGAATTCATTGAGTGATGTAAACCAATGACTCAGTAATTTTTCTGCCTCTGGCAGTGATGATTTTCTATCTAGATAAGGTTTAAGTTGAGCTGCTGCAGCTTGCCATTCAATCACTTTCTCTAAAGCCTTCTTTATATTCATCTGTAACAATAAGAATAAATCATGTAATATTTTTCAAATGTTTGGAGGACAAATGCATTTATTAAATTTGTTTTTCAAAGTATATAATAACCCCACAACATAATCATGTGCCTGTTAGGAACCTTTGTCAGTAGTTGTCTTGCAACATATCTTAGTGTTGTTTTTTATCATTTCAAGATTTTGGTGTTTTTGGCGGATCTTTTGATATCTATTGTTTAATTTTCCCCCAAGGCTTTCAGGAATCAGGATGATTAAGTGAGTTTGACATTTTGTATAGACATTTGTCTTTCATTGAAGACTATGTTGAACTATGTCTTTTGGTTGCTTGCATTGTTGGTTTTCTGCCTCATTGACATATACTCTACATCCCCTTTTATTGGTATGTATCAAGGGGGTCTCATTGGGGGGTTCTGATCCCGGATCCTGCTTACTGTTTTGTCAAATTCCCGTATCCCCGCTTATACTATACATGTAAGCAATTCTCATTTTTTTGTAATTTCCCGTGTCCTGCTAGACATTATTTCCCGTTTTCCTGCGTCACGCTTACAAAAAATCGACAATCCTGCGACACGCTTAGACCCCAATGAGACCCACTTAAATATGGCCAGATCACAGTACCTTTTACTTTTGATAACAACTTATTGATTAATAGTATATTTTATAATTAAAATTGTAAATAATCCTTTTTCTAAACAAAATTTCTCAAAACATAAATGATATCCTGTTAAAAAAAGATACAGCACATATTTTGTGTTGAAATATTTCAGCAATGATTAATTATTAAAAAAAAAATATAAACAGAGAGAAAAAAAGTACTAGTTTGTCTTTAAATTCTTCTACTAGTTTAGTTCCTGTTGAACATAACTTTTAGAAGATCTCACCTTTTTGAAAAGCATTTGTTTCCAGTCCTTGATAGCATGTCTTGAGACTTCAATATACTTCCATAATTCCTGCAGTACATCTATATTGACTGTGATCTCATTGAGGAAAGTCAAATCATATGGTTCACCTACAATAGCCTCTCTCCACTTACTAGCCTGGTGTAATTGTTTCTGGACATGGTAAAATTTATCTCGGATCTGTCAATATAATACATGTATTAATGAATATGATGTGGTATGAACAGAAATATTTGTATCTGTTAACTTAATTAATGAAAATTTAATACTTTTGCAGATTTCCATCCTGTTTATATATTTTATCACAAGAGTACACAAGCTGATATGTCTCATCTGCTGTTCTTATAATTGAATGAATGTTGAAAGTCTGTTTTAATATTGTCAATGATCCATGAATATGAGGTTAAGGTCAAGTAAACCCTGACAGACAAAGCCAGGAAAACTTAATATTGACCAATCAACCATGAAATGAGGTCAAGGTCATATGAAAACTGACAGACAGATATGAAAACCTAACAATAGTTTGAAGGCCTGTGTGAAGACAATGTAGATTGCAGTTATAAGTTTAAGACAATGTAGATCACACAAATCAGTGGGAAGACAATATGGACTACAGAAATCAGTGGGAAGACAATTAGACTACAGAAATCAGTGGGAAGACAATATGGACTACAAATATCAGTGGGAAGACAATATGGACTACAAAAATCAGTGGGAAGACAATATGGACTACAAAAATCAGTGGGAAGACAATTAGACTACAAAAATCAGTGGGAAGTCAATATGGACTACAAAAATCAGTGGGAAGACAATATGGACTACAGAAATCAGTGGGAAGACAATATGGACTACAGAAATCAGTGGGAAGACAATAATACTACAGAAATCAGTGGGAAGACAATTAGACTACAGAAATCAGTGGGAAGACAATTATACTACAGAAATCAGTGGGAAGGCAATTATACTACAGAAATCAGTGGGAAGACAATTAGACTACAGAAATCAGTGGGAAGACAATATGGACTACAGAAATCAGTGGGAAGGCAATTAGACTACAGAAATCAGTGGGAAGACAATTAGACTACAGAAATCAGTGGGAAGACAATATGAACTTCAGAAATCAGTGGGAAGACAATATGGACTACAGAAATCAGTGCAGTCTTCACGCTGAGTGGCAGCCCAGGCAGCCCAGGCTAGTAAAATTGCTCTCGGGCCTGTAAAAATCATATCTACAGGCCAACAGAAACTAACTAAAAAATTTCAAAAATTGAGCTCCGGGCCTGTAGATTTAAAAGTTCGTCGTGAAGACTGTCTGGGAAGACAATTCGACTACAGAAATCAGTGGGAAGACAATATGGACTACAGCAATCAGTGGGAAGACAATTATACTACAGAAATCAGTGGGAAGACAAAATGGACTACAGAAATCAGTGGGAAGACAATTAGACTACAGAAATCAGTGGGAAGACAATATGGACTACAGAAATCAGTGGGAAGACAATTAGACTACAGAAATCAGTGGGAAGACAATATGGACTACAAATATCAGTGGGAAGACAATATGGACTACAGAAATCAGTGGGAAGACAATTAGACTACAGAAATCAGTGGGAAGTCAATATTGACTACAGAAATCAGTGGGAAGATAATATGGACTATAGAAATCAGTGGGAAGACAATATGGACTACAGAAATCAGTGGTCAGTGGGAAGACAATATGGACTACAGAAATCAGTGGGAAGACAATATGGACTACAGAAATCAGTGGGAAGACAATATGGACTACAGAAATCAGTGGGAAGACAATATGGACTACAGAAATCAGTGGGAAGACAATATAGACTACAGAAATCAGTGTGAAGACAATATGGACTACAGAAATCAGTGGGAAGACAAAATGGACTACAGAAATTAGTGGGAAGACAATTAGACTACAGAAATCAGTGGGAAGACAATATGGACTACAGAAATCAGTGGGAAGACAATATGGACTACAGAAATCAGTGGGAAGACAATATGGACTACAAAAATCAGTGGGAAGACAATTAGACTACAAAAATCAGTGGGAAGTCAATATGGACTATAAAAGTCAGTGGGAAGACAATATAGACTACAGAAATCAGTGGGAAGACAATATGGACTACAGAAATCAGTAGGAAGACAATTAGACTACAGAAATCAGTGGGAAGACAATATGAACTTCAGAAATCAGTGGGAAGACAATATGGACTACAGAAATCAGTGGGAAGACAATATGGACTACAGAAATCAGTGGGAAGACAATTAGACTACAGAAATCAGTGTGAAGACAAAATGGACTTCAGAAATCAGTGGGAAGACAATATGGACTACAGAAATCAGTGGGAAGACAATATGGACTACAGAAATCAGTGGGAAGACAATATGGACTACAGAAATCAGTGGGAAGACAATATTACTACAGAAATCAGTGGGAAGACAATATGGACTACAGAAATCAGTGGGAAGACAATATGGACTACAGAAATCAGTGGGAAGACAATATGGACTACAGAAATCAGTGGGAAGACAATATAGACTACAGAAATCAGTGTGAAGACAATATGGACTACAGAAATCAGTGGGGAGACAATATGGACCACAGAAATCAGTGTGAAGACAATTAGACTACAGAAATCAGTGGGAAGACAATAAGACTACAGAAATCAGTTGGAAGACAATATGGACTTCAGCTATTAGTGAAATAACATACTCTTCTCATTTCAATAAGGATCTTTGAAGCATTTTGTTCTGGGTCTAGGAAGTGTTCTGATGTTGCCATCTTAGCTAATTCTCTTGCTTCCATATCCAGTTTCTGAAAATAAAAAATAAATATAAGAGACACAATTTATACTGTTAATTCTGAATGTCTGAAATGAATAGCTTCTACTGATGTAATGAAGTAAAAATACTTTTCAGTCTAACTTAACTACTTATAATAACCTGCAATAAGCATGCCATCAGGAAAGTAAAAAAAAAAAAGAAAGAAAAAAAAAAAAAAAAAAAAAAAAAATAATTGCAACATATTCCCTGTCCTTTATTCAGAGATCTCAAATCCATTTTACCTAAAAATAAATTAAGAAATGATAATTCCTACTGTTTTTTTTTTAATATTTGATATTTGCTGGCATTATAAGTTTGTATAATTTTAAAATGACAATTGTAATGATTAATTCACTCTAACACATAAAGTCATGTTAATCAGTGACTAAATTTTAGTTTACTAACAATAAATTCAAGTTAAGGCAAAAAACATCTGTTCAAAAACATCACACTCACAGAATATTTGTTTTAATACCAAACAATGAAAAAATCCAGAGCAACATCTAACAAGGCTGAGAAGAGGTAAAATTATATGAATTTATTAGATCTCAATACAAAATAGAAGAACTTAAATGTTTGAAATCTCAGAATGGTAATACACTAAAAACTTTTGGGGTTTTTGATTAATTATTCCAACACATAAAACAAACTTTTTAAAAGTGATCCTTATATCAAATTAAAATGGTCTTGTTAACCTTAAAGTAATATTTATATGTAATATAAGACAAATTATTGGTATTTTAATTCATAAAAGATTAAACAGGAATCAGTCTTTGTCAAATTCTCATAATAACATCAATAAAACCACAAATAATTTTCATAAAATATTGTCTATTGATTTTGCTTCTTTTTTCAGATCTAAAAAATACACCACAGGGAAAGCCAAAAACATGAAATAACCTCCTATTTAAAAATACGACAATGAAAACAATATTTAGTGTACCAAAAATCTTTCTCTCATAGCACTCTACAATGTGAAAGGAGAAAAACAACAGTATTTCCTTAATTGTACATCAACAACACTTTGAGACATGCTAAAAATAGATTAAATCTGTGACTGTTAACATCATATACATTCCCATATCTTGTACTTTTTTCATACATTCCAGTAAACAACAAACCACAACAAGATTTCACCACAAACCTCAAATGTATTAAATGAAAGGTTATTTAGCTAGCTGTAAAGACAAACATATGATTATTAAAGCTGTTCTCATCTTGTCCACAATACCATATAAAGACTGGGATTTTTCAAAGCTCTCATTTTCTGTTTCAAATTCTTGGCTCTGGAAAGTCGCTGTTTAGATATATACATATTTATCAATACAAAACAAAACTATCATTTTTATTCAGACCATTGTATCAAAATTATATTTTGTCTTTTCTTCTTTTTCTACATCAAAGTAAAAAGAAATTTCCCTCCATTCTGATCATGTTAACAGATTTTATAAAATAGCCAGTATCAGTTGAATACCTGATCTATTTACAATTAGATCAATACTTTAAGGTTGTTGGTAAAATTGTATACAAGTTTTGTCTCCCTCCTCCAAATGTCCCACTTGTCTTTTCTATGAAACAAATAATGTCACATGCTACTGGCGGATAACCTCATTATTTTCAATGGACTCAAGCTAGAAGATATCTAACTTTTTCTTTAAAGTCTGGAATTTAACATGGTTATTTCTCAGTAATGTGTTTTGTTGCACTGATAAATAACAAAGAGTGTTTGGTCACTGCTGAGTAACGAGTTAGTGCTTTGAGGATATCTAAGTGCAATGTTTAAGTGGTGCATCATACCTGATGTTTATTTTCTAACTGGTGAGTCATTAGTGAGTCATCAGTGGTGTTTTATTGATTTTTATGTGTGGTACATCATACTTTCTCAGAGATCTCCATGGATGAAATTAAAAGATGGAGGAACTGGTGAGTCATGAGTAGTCATGAAGGTTTAAATGATTTTAATGCATGGTAATCATACCTTGTGTGTATCTTCTAACTGGTGAGTCATGAGTAGTCATGAGAAGGTTTTAATGATTTTAATGCATGGTAATCATACCTTGTGTGTATCTTCTAACTGGTGAGTCATGAGTAGTCATGAGAAGGTTTAAATGATTTTAATGCATGGTAATCATACCTTGTGTGTATCTTCTAACTGGTGAGTCATGAGTAGTCATGAGAAGGTTTTAATGATTTTAATGCATGGTAATCATACCTTGTGTGTATCTTCTAACTGGTGAGTCATGAGTGGTGTTTTAGTATTGACAAATACTGCAGCCTCCTGCATGGTTAACATGAATTCATCCCAGCGGGCCCGCACATTACTGTCATCTCTTTCTTCCTCAGGTGTTAATTGTCTGTACGTCATTCTAACCACCTAGCAAATAAAGAGAGATAATATACACGTATATTGTCATTTTTCAGAAAAAATCTCAAGAAAAATAATTTTGAGACATATCAGCAAGAATAGTGTAGATTTATTAATATTATTTCAATGTGTGTTTCATTTTTTGTTGATTGAGGGAAAAATGTAATTTGATTCACAGAAAGGAAATTCTCCATGAGAAACAATGAATTTATAATTCCATTATTTAAACATTTCAAACTGTAACAAACTGTAACAAATGCCGAAACTAAAAATGTTTGGACAGGCAATTCGGAAAATGTACGAGCAGTTTGAAGAAGAAAAAATCTGTGTGAAAGTAATTTTTAACGTGTATACTAAATAACCAAACATATTGGTATGTTTAAAGTGTATACTAAATAACCAAACATATTGGTATGTTTAAAGTGTATACTAAATAACCAAACATATTGGTATGTTTACTATACCTCAAACAGCAACTTAACATATTCACATCTCTGTTGATATATAGGACTGTTCTTCTTATACAGGGTAAAGTTTTTAGCATATGTTGCAAATGCATTGATCTCATCACTTTTATCTTTCAAACTCTGCAAAAACAAAACAAAAACATCTGAACAAAGGTTTCTGGTTGTGGAAGCACCTATCATGTTTCTGATCAAATGTATAAACAAGGAGCGTACAAAATTGAGATGAAGAATTTCTTGGGAAATATTTTTTTTTAAAGAATCTTATTACACCTAAAAAATCTATTTCTAAAATCATTATTATACCAAAAATTGTTCCATCATAACTATAAGGTACCTTCAACAATTAAAAGTATTTCATACTGTAAAACTAGCATTCATAATACAGATCTAATGTTCTAAGTCGTTATAAAAATGTCTAAAGAACAAATCACTACCTTAACCTGTTCAGAGAAGATAAGAAATATATGTTACCTCAATTGTTTCTTTCATTTCATCACAGAAGTTATTAGCGAGAGTTGTAGCTTCCTCAGCGACAAACATTCCTACTTCTGTATAGATATCATTCAGCCTTGGTATTAAATAATCATGTACAGCTAAACAGTCCACATAAAATAAACCATTCTCTGTGGTGAAGTTTCTCTCAAATATCTTCACTTTCTCTGACCAACTTCTAATGTCATTCAATTTTTGCTGCAATGAATCAGAACAAGTTCAATACAAATATCAAAATACCATTTCAGTAATTATTTTTTCAGCTGAGCTATAAAAAATTGATCCAAGGAGCTTCCACGATAGGTATATTTTTATTTTACCTTACATTACCTTACATTAGCAAGTATCAAAAACAACTATCAAATAACAAATATGTTACCTCAATTTGTATGGAACAACAAATGTGTCACCTCTATTTGTATGGAACAACAAAAATGTCCTTTTGTATGGAACAACAAATGTGTTACCTCAATTTGTATGGAACAACAAATGTATCACCTCTATTTGTATGGAACAACAAATGTGTCACTTCTATTTGTATGGAACAACAAAAATGTCCTTTTGTATAGAACAACAAATGTGTTACCTCAATTTGTATGGAACAACAAATGTGCCACCTCTACTCTATTTGTATGGAACAACAAATGTGTTACCTCAATTTGTATAAACAACAAATGTGTCACCTCTATTTGTATGGAACAACAAATATTTTACCTCTATTTGCATGGAACAACAAATATTTTACCTCTATTTGCATGGAACAACAAATATTTTACCTCTATTTGCATGGAACAACAAATATTTAAGCTCTATTTGTATGGAACAACAAATATTTTACCTCTATTTGCATGGAACAACAAATATTTTACCTCTATTTGCATGGAACAACAAATATTTTACCTCTATTTGCATGGAACAACAAATATTTAAGCTCTATTTGTATGGAACAACACATATTTTAACCTCTATTTGCATGGAACACCAAATGTGTTACCTCTATTTGGAATGCTGGAACTCCTTTGATCTCCTTTAAAGATTTATCACTCCATTTTTTACAGAAGTGATGTATCTCACTAAGCCAGCTATGATGTTTACAGTACTGGTCTATCTCATCTAAAGCTTCTAACATCATGTTTTCTTGAAACTGTATGGCAGCTGAATAAACCTTACTGTAAAAAAAAACCAAAGTACTTATTTGTAAGTGGGGAGATGTGATATGATAGCCAATGAGACAACTAGCCTCCAAAGTCAGAAGGACCAAGTCTGTAAACAACAACAAGCCACCACACAGCCTCCAACAATGAGCAAAACTTAAATGAATTATAAGCTTCATTTCAAAATAAAAATTATATGGTACGTTAATCTTCTTTGATCATAACACAATAGGTCAAATTATCTTCATATAACTAACATTAATATTTTCAGAAAGAGATGTTTTAAGCAATAGATAAGAAATTTTTTTTTTTATCAAAAAAGATTTCTGTGTGCTTACTCTTGTTGTAATTTCTCCTCTAGATTAGCCTTAGTCAGATGACTGTATTGTCCCATAAAGCCTTCTCTTCTAACCACTAGCTGTGTACTTACTCTTGTTGTAATTTCTCCTCTGGATCAGCCTTAGTAAGAGGACTGTATTGTCCCATGAACTGTTATCAAAGAGATATGTCTTGCCTTTTAGTAATTTTGATAATGCAAACCATTTAAAGTCAATAGACCATGACTGAGGGGGTGAAGCCAAATAATCTCCATGGCAATGAGATGTGACAATGCTAATACATCTGCATACCAATTATCATTGACGTACCACAAGTGGATCCCCATAAACTGACCTAATCATAAATTAATATATGTAAAGTAAGCAAACCATTCAAAGCCAATAGACCATGACTGAGGGGGCGGAGCCAAATAATCTCCATGGTAATGAGATGTGGCAATGGTAATTCATCTGCATACCAATTATCATTGACCTACCACTAGTGGTTCCCCATAAAACTGAGCTAATCACAAACTAATACATTGTTGACGCCTTTGCCGCCATCGCCGAAAACATTACTATGTCTCGCTTTTTGACTCCGTCAAGGCGAGACAATAAAACCTTCTCCTCTAACCACTAGCTGTATACTTACTCTGTTGTAATTTCTCCTCTATATTAGCCTTAGTAAGAGGACTGTATTGTCACATAACACCTTCTCCTCTAACCACTAGCTGTGTACTTACTCTTGTTGTAATTTCTCCTCTAGATTAGCCTTAGTAAGAGGACTGTATTGTCCCATAACACCTTCTCCTCTAACCACTAGCTGTGTACTTACTCTTGTTGTAATTTCTCCTCTAGATTAGCCTTAGTAAGAGGACTGTATTGTCCCATGAATCCTTCTCCTCTAACCACTAGCTGTGTAGAATCATCATGAAGTACCAAGTCTGGGGTTGCAATACCTAATTCATCCTCCTCTTTAGATTTTATATCTGCAAAAGAGAATCAGATTATCCTTTATGAATTCTTGTATAAACAAATATAATTTACAATTTTTTTTCAGGGGTGAAGAATTTTATTACGATTTTAAAGTAGGAATTTGTATCACAATAAGTCAACATCAAACATGTTGAACAGGCTTTTCTCTTTTTAGTATCTAAATAATTCCTATAGGGACACTATCACATATGCAATGTTAACTCTCTAAACTATCATCTATCAGATCATATACATATTGATACACCAGGTTATAATTAAACATGAGCTCAGGCAGTTCAAATGATGCCATCTTACTTTCCATTGAACATGAGTGAGCATGTGTACTGAACTTAATATCTTAGATTAGTCCACTTACCGGGCTGAGGTAAATCAGGTACACCAATACCCTCATCATCTCCTCCTGCTATAGATTTAGTAACCTGATTCTCCTCCTCTTCTATAATGGTATCACCTGCCACTGTTTCCCCTGCCTGTGACTGAGCTGGTAACACACTGTCCCGTCTTTGTGAACTTACTGTTAGGGTAGTTAAACTCTCTCGTCTTAAAGAAGCCATAGTGGCAGCAGCTGTACTCTTTCTTCTCTCATGCCTATAATATAATTTGATTGAAAAATTAAGAATAAACAGAGAGTATTTAATTCAAATGGCAAATTAAAACCAAAAAATATTAAATCAAATTAAAAACAACATATTTCTTAAATGTGAAATTTAGGGTAAAGGTCATATAACATATGTCTAACGTTTGTATACTACTCACAATTAATCCTCTTTACAAATTTTGTTGTTCTTTTATATATAGTGAGTTAGGTATAGACCTGATCAGGTACATTTGACCTGAGAACTGAAGCATGAAAAGAGGGTCAACATCAAGTGATAATGACTAGCTGATAAGGTCTTATCATTGATGCCAAATATTGCTAACCTGTAATGCACAGCTGCCAGCTACAGAAAAATAGATCACATCCTAAAATTTATCTTCACATTAAATGAAATTGATGTCTAGAAGGGTAACAAGGTCTTAGCATTAACATTACTTGAAATTGATAATGACTAAAGATATTTCTTCCATAAATGTGTTAGAAGGAGAAAAAAACACTTTTCAACTATTGTACATTAAAAATACAATAAAAACATATATCATAAAACACAGAACTTACTTACAAAACAAAACATAATTAAATAAACTACTGGATTAATCATCTCCTCACTTACTTTTCAGCAGCTTCAGACTTAATATGATCTGTTTCCTCAGAGTGATAATCAGGCAGGGAACCATCTATAGGAATTGCATTAGAGCACAGCACCTTAGGAATGCCCTTCAGAGTACTAGATAATGCTTTTATTAATTTGTCCTTACTTGGTGACAGTCCGAGTGTATCTAAACAAAAATATATTATCTATATAAATTTTAGAACAAGATAAAATTGCATGCACCTTTAAAGTTTGTAAAAATATCTTAACAAATATTTTCATATATTATTCCTCATGGTATATAGGTATTTACTTTACGTTATTTTATTTTGTTCAGACACCTGTCTAATATTGAGGACTATATATTGACCTCTAAATGTCTGTTCTTGTGGTGCTGCCTCATGATATATATTATATCATACATCTCCTTTTATTTATATGCATATTTGTTTGATCCAAAACTTCAGTACCTTTATAAGATAACTTTTCATCACCATCAATTTTCTTTAATCAGACTTTCCAAATCCTGTAATATTCTAACTATCAAACCCAGTTACCAGTTTATCAATAAGAAATCAACTATAAGATCATAAGGTATAATACTATCTGTTTACTGACCTTGCTTTGTAAAAACCAGGAAAACTTTGAAGAAACCTTCTGTTTCTGAATGGTTCTTCAACACTTCATTGACAAACTGTATAACTTGTGTTTTACAAATCTCATACATATGTTCTACAATCAGCTGATCTGTAAGCTTGACAAAGTTACCAAGACGTCTGAAACAAAATACAGAATTATACAAAGTTACCAAAATATCTAAGGAGGTTGGGATGCCAAAAACTTTGAAAAATACTTAGACACATAATATTTGAAATCGAGAATAGACAGAATTTCCATGATTTTAGAACTTTCATCAAAAGTATAAATAAATTATATATAGCGGATAACTTTTGCCTCATGTCAAATTATTAAAGTGATAATTAATTAAACATTTGTAATGGTTATGTATTATAATGTCAACAGTCAATCTTTCAAGTCTAGAAATTATCTAAAAAGAACACACATACCCTGTTTCATTCCTGGCTTTAATAAGGTTAACTTGTCTTTGTTCATGCTTTATCCTCTGCAGGTGAAGGGAGTCTTTAGAACTGGAATATTTAAATATCTCATTAGTATGGCACCTATTACAAACTAAAGAAATCTGACTTTATATTTTATTTTATGACTTTAATATCTACCAAAACAATATCCCCTATTTTTCCTTAGTAATAAATGATATACTTCTTTAGATATCCTGAATCCTTTCTTAACATTTATGTTTAAGTTTAACACATAGCAATTCTAATATTAATCTTATCAAACAAATTATTTGTTCTGTTAAACAACATGGAGAGTATACGTAATTTCAGATTAATATAGTCATCAGGAATCTGATGTTCAGTAGTTGTTCTTTGTTGTTGTAGTTCATAAGTGTTTCATGTTTCTGTTTTTTTTATATAGATTAGACCGTTGGTTTTTCTATTTTAATGCTTTTTCACGAGTAATTTTTGGGGGCCTTTAATAGCTTGCTGTTTGGTGTGAACCTAAGCTCTGTGTTCAAGACCGAACCTTGAACTATAATGGTTTACTTTTATAAATTGTGACTTAGATGGAGAGTTGTCTCATTGGCATGCATACCACATCTTCCTATATCTATACTAATACCTGTTGATATATATAAAGAGGTTACTTACAATACAGCTTTCTTTTTGACTTGTTCTTCACAGTGATGTAGTTTCTTAAATGAAGCTTCAGCAGTAACATCCACCATCATCTTACAATATCTGTAATGGTAATATATTCTATTCAGGATTTCTACAATATTAGTTATGGCGGAAGGTTTTACATTCTAAACATTTTTATGATTTCCTTGCAATCTATTGTTTTAAAGTAACAAAGACATTTCCTACATCGATCTAACTGACATTTATCACATGAAGTCTAGAAATGTAAAAAGAAGTTTACAACCAAAATTATTACAAATACGTGAATCAAGGATTTTGAAAAAGTAGGGGGAAGGAAAGTAGACAATGTTAGGAGTAAAACTTGTAATCTGCCCTTTGGTATCTTATGACACCAGAATTCTGACAGTAAAAGTCAATTCTCTTCAATCAATAAATTATATAATTTTCTACTTACCCAAAGAATTTTTCTATTACTTTCTCTGCTTGCATGTTCTTGTAGTTGACTTCACTCTCAAATTCTGGTAATAAGTATACTTTACTGAAAGACAAACATAATTGTTAAATACAACAGTCATAAAAGAAATTGATTTAAGGATATTTGCTGCTGAAACTAGAATAAATATCATTTCCAGGACTGAATTATTTGTTTTCAATAGAGGATGTGCAACATCTAAAAAGTATGGAAATATATGATAGATTTGTGAATATTTGTGAGATATTTTCCTATGTAAGTAGATTACATTCCTCCTCATATTTAATATATATATATATATATATATATGGGCATTGTGTACTTACTCTTTTTCAATGGGTAAAAATTTAACAGTGACAAGTTCTTTTAGTAACCTGTAAAAAAAATAAACGTTGTAATCTCCAGCTAAAAGGTATTATATCATTAACACTGAAATATACAATGGTAAAATTACAGACACAAGTTTACAGAAGAAGTATAACACCACCCCTGACATAAATTAAATACCAATCCACAAATATGTTAAATCCAAAACCTCAAATGACAGATATGTCAAAATAATTTAGTCAAGCTAATTGTTATTTTGTAATTTATATCAATATGAGTGTTTTACAGTATACCAAAAGAAAAAATATTCACATAATTTTTCATTTTTGAAAAAATAAAAAATATAAAAAAGCTGTGCTTTTTCTATGAATACAGGCATTTTTTTCTCATTTAGCGCTCATGTCTTTTGCAGCCAACATTACAATATGTGTTTTTCTTATTGTTGAAGGCTGTACGGTTACCTTAAATTGCTAACATTCACTTTACTTGAACTTTGGTGGATAGTAGTTTCATTGGCAATCATACCACATCTCTTTATCTTAAATTGGTTTTTTTTTCTAACTATCAGTATACATGTATATATATATAAATTTATATGAATAAAAGCTGATAAATGAATTTATTTTTTGTTAAACTGTCAGATATCCATTTGTTCAAGAACATGTTGTATGTAATTGTTTCTGGAGAATATGTGAAAGTGAACTAGATTTTTGTGGGTTTTTTTTTCTCCATTTGGGTCTACAAGTAGATAACTTATAGAATGACACTCCTCCATTACCTTGAAACCTGTATGAGAGCAGCACCAAATGCAGGAACAGCTTGCAATAATCTATTATTCAGTTTTTCTCTTTTCCTCATAAAATCTAAAGTATTTCTATTGTATCTCCATCTACAAAGGAAACCATCTTATATCAGTACAAAAAACCTATTGCGTTTAAAATAATAATAATTTTTAACAGATTTATATAAAAAATATGTGCCCCATCAACAAATCAACAAATATCATGCAAATTGAAAGCAGAAAAATCCTTTCAACTATAAGGAATGAATGCATTAAAATGTTTGAGAACACAGCTTAAACTTTCTTACCAGCATTTGAAATCAACTTACATAGTAAAATCTTTAACATTTTCTGAACAGTATATTAATTTTTGTACAGATTTTAATCTTATTTATTACACTCATTGCAAAGTAACATCAATAAGGGTACAGAAAAAAGTTATCTCTGATTTTTTTAACTAATTATTTCATTATTTTCTTCTTCATCTAATAAGAAAAACCTACTTTTGAAACATCTTCATGACGAGAAAGTTTTTGAAGAAAGGTATTTTAGAAACAGCGTTCCAGAGGACTGCTTCTCTTTGCCAATCAGATAAACTCATAGTTTCTGAAGGTTGATCTGGGTACACATGTAAAACTCCAAATGTTGAGAATACATAATGTTCTGTGTTCACCTGTAAAATATAAACAAAAATAACATCATGTGTCTAGTATTATCAAGTAGAAAGTTTTACTTCTAGAGATTCTTTGCTTGTCAGCCAGCATTGTTTGAAAAAACAATCATATTATTGATCTATTATTAAGAATGTTTGCATATAATTAAGTTTATTATAAACTGTCATATTTTCATCTTTAAACATCTTTTTGGCTGTTATTCTTTCTTCTTACACACGCATATTTCTTTAAATACAAATTATCTCCCCTTGGGAATCTAAACTGTTGCCTAGAATGCCTACATTTACATATGTAAAAGAGTTCAAAACTTATTCAAAACACACTTCTTCCAAAACAAAAACTTTTAAACTCTGAAAGTGAGCTTGAAATGGCTGTTGTTATAAAATATGTTCCAAGTAAATGTACATGGTTCTGTGGGAATGTTCTTCATTAAAGTCATTTTTCAGTTACACATATCTTTAATTTAAAACAACACTCGATTACAGAAGTATATCAGGTTATAATGTCTTAATAGATATAATTTACCTTGTTTTTCTGTACAGATATCAAGTCATAGGGATTATAATGTCTATGTGGAACTATGTTAAAATGAATTGATTCTATTTTTCCCACATGATGAAGTTTAGCGAAGTATTCTACAGCTTCTCGTCCAGTCATCACAAGTACTTTCTCCTCCTGTAATAAACAAATACTGTTAATCTTTGTCAGTGTATAATGAATTTTTCCTCAGAAAATGTATATAACTGTAAGTATAAAGGTTTTAAAATTCATTTTGAAGAATTTGTCAAGCAGGGTCTTTAAAACACATTAAAATGTTTTTATCTATTACTTTTTCTTCTGAAAATAAAAAGGTTTCTTAAAAAAAACACATATACTAACTTGCTATTGTTGATTTTGAAATTTCATTCACCATGCATATACATTTGTAGAAGTATTCATAAGTTTAATTATGATTTAAACAGCTAAACATCCAGTATATAATAGCACTATGCCGTATAAAATTTTGATGTGGCATGTGTCCCCAGAATTTTAATTAGTTGTCATTATTTTATCTTAATTTAGTTAGATTTCGAAAAATCTTTCTCATAATATTTATGTGTTCCAACTGACCTCAATTCTAGGAGTCTTTTTCTCTTTCTTTCCGTACAGAGACGTCAGAGAACTCCTGGGCGTTGAAGCTTTTGATACTGGTTCCTTTTCAGGTTTTTCCTACAAAGTTAAAATCAAATGATTAAATAATCTTCTGATTAAAAATAAGACTTTGGTCAAATTAAATGGCATACAAATTGTAACATTTTTGTGACTGAAAATCCTCTCCTTTCAATCAAAGAAAAATGCTAGCTTTTTTATATAACTTATTTTTTATGTAATGTAACACAATTGAAATAAAAAATATAACATAGTTCAGTCCAACCTAAGACCACAAGAATAATGTTGGCCTTTACATTAATCCTCCAATATTTCTGAAATTATTAACTAAATACCAATATTTGACCCCTTGGCCACTAACTTATGTAGCATCCTAATATACTTTATAATACTAACTTCATCATCTTCTGGTATTTCTGTCCTTAGTGCCTGTGTTACTGTTCCATAATGCTGACTCCAAATAGACTCTCCTATTTAAAAATAAAATTCTTGTTAATAGGATGTCAGATATTGGGAAACATCATGTTTTTTTTTCTTTTCTGAAAGTGTTTTCATTAAAGAAAGTTAATTGAAATTGAGAATGGAAATGGGGAATATGTCAAATAGACAACAACCCTACCAAAGAGCACACAACAGCCTAAGGCCACCAATGGGTCTTCAGCACATACTTTAATTTAGAGAAGAGATAAAATTGAGAAAGGAAATGGGGAATGTGTCAAAGCAACAACAACCCTACCATAGAGCAGACAACAGCCGAAGGCCACCAATGGGTCTTCAAGTAGCAAGAAACTCCCGCACCCAGAGGCATCCTTCAGCTGGCCCCTTAAAAAATATTTATACTAGTTCAGTGATTATGGACATCATACTAAACTTAGAATTATACACAAGAAACTAAAATTAAAAATCATACAAGACTAACAAAGGCCAGAGGCTCCTGACTTGGGACAGGCGCAAAATTGCGGTGGGGTACAACATGTTTATGAGATCTCAACCCTCCCCCTATACCTCTAGCCAATGTAGAAAAGTAAACACAGAACAATATGCACATTAAAATTCAGTTGAAGAGAAGTCTGAGTCCGATGTCAGAAGATGTAACAAAAGAAAATAAATAAGATGACAATAATACAAAAATAATAACAGACTACTAGCAGTTAACTGACATGCCAGCTCCAGACCGCAATTAAACTGATAGAAAGATTATGTATTTATCATATAAATATCAGGCACAATCCCTCCCGTTAGAGGTTTAGTATCATACTATCATATAAAATATATGAGAAGAACATAGCCCATGTCATGCCAACAACTATGTTTTAAATAAATGTATTTAGTTCTGATGCGAAGACCCTATAAGTGAATCAATATTGAAGCCAAAATATGCAATCTTTAATGACCTGACAACAGTATCGTAACTATATCCCTTCTTAATAAGTCTGTTTAAAACATATTTAAAACAAAGTAACTTAATAACAATACACAAACCCCTACAAATTTGCAAGAAAATGCTGTTTAAAACTATCTGAAATATAAGCAAAAAAAGATGAAAGGTATACATTCTAGATACAGAAAATGAACAAGCCAGAGAACCAAGAGAGTATCTTCAAGCCCCAAGTCATCACACAAAACAAGAAAGTGACTTCAAAATATGAAACAAAATTCTCAAATGAATAAGTTTGTTAATTTCACATTAAACAAGACCACAAGAGTGCACACGCTGAAATGTCTCGCCTTCTTTACTAATCATTGATATATTGTTGATAGTCCTAAATATAAAGCTTTATTACAACTGTCACATAAACTGAACATTAACCAAGAAAACTAAACATTGACCAATGAACCATGAAAAAGAGGGTAAGGTCAGATGAACCATGGCCAGCATGTACAGCTAACAATTCTTCCATACAATAAATATAGTTAACCTATTGCTTATAGTTTAAAACAAAAAAGACCAAACCACAAAAACTTCACACTGGGCAATGAACCATGAAAATGAGGTCAAGGTCAAATAAAACCTGCGCAACTGACATATACATCATAACATATTTACATACACCAAAAATAGTTGACCTATTGTTTATAGTATTAGAAAACAAGTCCATAACTCAAAAACTTAATTTTGACCACAGAACCAAGAAAAGGAGGTCAAGGTCAGATGACACCTTCCAGCTAGACATGTACACCTTACAGGCATTCCATACATCAAATATAGTAGAACTATTGCATACAGTATAAGAAAAACAGACCAAAATACAAAAACTTAACTATAACCACTGAACCATGAAAATGAGGTCAAGGTCAGATGACACCTGCCAGTTGGACATGTACACCTTACAGACCTTCCATACACCGAATATACAAGACCTTTTGCTTCTAGTACAATGTATCCGAGTTATGGACTTGACCACCAAAACTTATCCTTGTTCACTGATCCATGAAATGAGGTCAAGGTCAAGTGAAAACTGTCTGACGTGCATGAGGACTTTGCAAGGTACGCACATACCAAATATAGTTATCCTATTACTTAAAATAAGAGAGAATTCAACATTACAAAAAATTCTTAATTTTTTTTTCAAGTAGTCACTGAACCATGAAAATGAGGTCAAAGACATTGGACATGTGACTGACAAAAACTTCATAACATGAGGTATCCATATACAAAGTATGAAGCATCCAGGTCTTCCACCTTCTAAAATATAAAGCTTTTAATAAGTTAGCTTAGGTAGCAATACACAGTTAGAAGTTTAGTTTCGCATTATGGCCCCTGTGAATTTTTTAAATATGAAAGTTTTTGTACAATAAAATTGATTTTTAGATAATTGAAGAATAATATAGCCTTCTTAGTGGGTTTATATGAACATTAAGATTGTTTTTAACATGTTTTATAGGCCATTTATATGATTGACAGTCCGTATTTTCCTATCCGTACCGTTCATAGGTCCATACATTATTGTAGTGTTTATCAACAAAGATTTTGCGCTCGATCTTTTCAATTCAATTTTATGGAAAAACGAGCAGATAAGCATATGATTTTTTTGGGACCACTTGATAGATATAAACCTATGGATTCAGGAAAGGTATTACTGTAATTGATTGAAATTTTCCTTTAGACCAAATTTTGGAGACTTTTGTGACATGTTCACCCCCCTTTTTTGCTATATTTTGTATCTAAGAAATGCAGATTGTTGCCATGGTTACACCCAAGAGGGATTATATTTCACCCTTATGACCATTAGAAATCAAATCTATGGAAGATTCTCTTTCTATAAGTATATACATGCATAACACACATATAAAGCCTTCTTTGTTAGACAGGAGGGGAAAGAGGGTGTTTAACAATTATGAGTGTCAATTTTAAGTTTTTTTCCTAACTGTGTATTGCTACCTTACGCCGCTGCTGCCCCACTGCCAGATCACTATCCCCAAGTCAACCTTTCTGCGACAAAAACCTGGTCACATCCTGTGTGAGTGCATGAAATTGATTGAAATAACATGTTTACTGAAGCACAACTGATCCTTTCCTTTCTTAATTAGAGACCAAATAAATCTCCACAGCATAATGAGTAATGTAAAATTTCAAATTATCGACAAAAGGGAAGTAAATGCACAGCTTTCATAAAAATTGCCTACTTGCTACAACTCAAAATTATCAAGCTCAAGATCAAATATTTAACCATTCCCTTTGATAGAAGCCAAGAAAAGTTTGACAAAATTATCCTTGTACAATGAGTGTTGTAAAAATTTACTAGACCTGCTTTCTCCTACAGCAAGGCAGGTATAAATGTTAAATTTTGAATGCTTTTTTTCCCCAGCAATATGAGATTGTGTACTTACGAGCAGCTAACTCTGCCGCTACATCTGCAATTGATCTGCTCATATCTCCTATTGTTAATGGTTTAGCCAGCATATATTTATCTTCTCTGTGCTGAAAATATGCAATGTAAATTTTTATTTCTCTGCATGTTGAATGTCTACATCACTTTGGTGTATATATTACAGACAAAAACGGTAAATTTTACATGTTTTATAGAACTAAGATCACGATGGAAAGAAAAACATCAAGACACTTCAGAAATGCAAAATTTATAAGTATTTTTTTTTTTCATATACTATAGCAAGGTTGATACCCCTGCTGGTGGGCTGTCAGTCCATGGAAGTATCATCTTCTCAGTAGTCAGTATTTTAGTACTTACATGATTTATAACATATTTTTCTAAATTCTGTCCATAAATAAAGAAATTAATAATTATGTTCTGTCTCCCTGAGTATGGTTGATCTTTGATTAATTTTTAAATTCTTTTTGATCACATAGTGCTTCACTTGTTTTGGTATTTTTACATTTCTTGCTTTTAAATGTTTGGGTTATACTATTTCTGATGAAGGTTAATCAAGAAAAGCACTTCTGATGCAAAAAAATTATGAAGTGTTCTTTTCATTTGCATTAAAGGTGACTTTTTCCTATTTTCCTAACAATTTTTTCACTAGATTAAGCATGAAGAGTGAAAGTTTTCTTTTGGTCTTTTTTTTTAAATCGTTACAATTATACAAAGAAGTTACAAAACTTGAGGACAACCTACCGAAACATGAGTTTTATACGGATTTGTTCCATCAGGAAGCTGGAAATATGCCCTGGGTGATTGCATGGACTTTTTAGGAGAACCAGCACTGATTTTCATAACTGGAGCTGGAGGAACAGCACAATAATTCCTGGCAGGAAAGGCTCCAATTTGTCGAATCTTATCTACTTCCTAAAAAATAAGAAAATAAAAAATTACTAAAAATTGTACAAAGAAATTGGATATGCAAAAGTCATTTTTATGGGCATTTAATATTAAGTGATGATGGTATTCTTTTCCTCTGTCTGTAAAGATGTTTTTAACATTGAATCAAACCTTTTATAATCAAATATCAGACATGTGACAGAGTTGTCAAGCCACAACTGGAGATTTGGATATTTTCAGCTGGAGTTTGGGCTTCATAACTGGAGATTTTTAATCAACCTTTTATCGACGCACGCAATGGTTTTTTTTTGTGTGTTCAAATTGCATACATGGCATATATCTTCTTTTTTTGTTAACACAGCAATGATTCCATACCTTTCAACACCTGCATAGCCATTTTTACTTGAAAAAATAGAAGATAAGGGGTTTTCAAATATTTATTACTTTGTATAGTTCAAGAGTAAGTGAATAGCCATGATACATAGTTGGCAAAAAGTATCTCTGCTTAAGCTACATTGTCAACTTTTGGTACCACTACTAATCATGCTAGTAACAGAAGGTGTTGAAATGATAAACATTTGTTGTTGGCTTTCTGTTGGGTAGCTGTATCCATATTTGGTCAAGTCATTAGGGCCACCATAGACAGTTTTGCATGAAGTGTAGTAAGCATGGTCTTGACCTTAGGCAATGGACTTGCACCATTTGAACTCAGATCTCCAGGCAGAGTTGAATTTGGTTAGATAATTGGTCTTCTTTAATTTGCTGCTTGAGTATTTGGTGATAACATACGGTTTGCATTTTGTCAAATATCAAAATTTTAGAGGTGTCCAAGGCTATTAACATACTCATATTGGTATTCCATTAGCTTGGATTCCTGGCTTGGATAGAATACAAGCCATAAATATCATATTTGAGTTGATTTCATTTGTCTCTGAGATTCAGTAACTGATCCTTGCAGAATTGCTATCAACAGCATCAAATTAATTACAGCATAAAGTCGTTGTTTATACAACTAATCTGTAGTCAGTATTTCACTTTTTATCATCCTGGTATGTATTAAACTAGCTAGTTATCACCAGGTATTGCCAATTGTCTTTTATTGTTGTATACACAGTGTATTTCTTAACACCTTCATTGATTACAGGACGCTAATTGCATTTTTATCTTTGAAACAAAATCAAAACAGGAAATAGTGTCTTCCTGTTTTCTCAGACTTTTCCGATATCAATTTTGAGTTTCTCTGACTTTTTCTCTGTCTGTTATAAAATTTTGTAAACAAAAATGTCTACTGAAATTTTCGAGGTTGACATATTCAAAAAGTGGAAGATTTCAAATTTTAACGGGAGGGACGGAAGAGGGTCTGAAAAGCGGGAGATTTTGACTCCCGCCGGAAGAATCACATGTATGAAATATGTATATTTTATGGCAAAATGTTCAAAACTTGGTTTTTAGTAGATAGTTGATACAGATATCTCCTTATTTTCATACTAATGGTATGCTTGTTTTTAATATTTGGATGAATGTTTTTGACAAGGAATCAGAAGTTTGACTGGTCAGTTTCCAGTAGGGCTATTTTTGACAAGAAACTAATTCAAAAAGATAAGTTATCGGTAGAAATATTTTTGACTAGGAATCAGCTCAGAGAAGTTACCTGTGACAATGTTAATGACCATGTATCAGTTCAGATAGGGTGGGTTAACTGTGAGAACATAACCAACAAGGAATCAGCTCAGACAGAGAAGCCCCATGCATTTGCATGTTAAAGCATATTCAGAGGTCTATAGGTGGCCTGTTGTAAGACCAAATATCCGTCCCTGTCTCTATCAAATATAATACCAATTTTCTTGTGTCAGTCCAAATTTCCCGACCTTCATCTGTTGCAGCTCCTATAACAGAACCTTTGTTTTGTATTTGTTGTAAAATTTTTCTCATTCTGAACTATGAAATATTTGCTAATGGACATTAAGTAACCAACTTTCAATATATCAGCTCAGAGAAATAAAAATACCTTTGAGAATATCTTTGACAAGGAATCTGCTAACTGTAGATCAAAAAGTTTTTCTTTGTTGTTGTCAGCATGGTGAATCAGTCTTTCTATGTAATGGTACATCTGAAATTAAAAATATTGAAGACGGTTTAATTATGTGGTACTGGTCGCACTGTTTTTTTTTATCTGTTGAATGTTCTTTCAATTCCCATTTCCTTGTGACAATGGTCATAAATGGTGCTTTTGAACTTCCTACATCTTTGTACTTAAGTCAAGTTTAACCCTTCCAGATACATGTCACATAACATTATATTTCGAAACTAGCTTCCAGACGAATTTTTGGCATATTGCATGGTTTTCTCATGGACAAGCCCTTAACTCATTGGCAAAAAAACCAAAAACACACAAGCAAGGCAAAAAATGAATGATGTGAAACCATAGCATCATAATAATATTTCAAAGTCTCTGTCTCGTTACCATTAAGGATGCCTTTCTCTAAATCATCTTGTATGTTGTATTATTGAAATGTGAAAAAGGTTATAATTCCATTTATTTGTTATATCTTTCTATCTACCATAAATATAAAATACAACTTACTTCTGTTTTAAGGTCAAACTTCTCGAGATATACTTTATAAGGTTCTACAATTCCTAAAACTTCATGGAGATAAACCCAGGAATCTCGACTACAACACATAAATATTGTATTAACTCTGTATTAATAATTAAACATGATTTCACATTTAAATCATTTAAAAATATATTTAAGTAAATATTACGTCATTTTAATTTGTTATGTTTATTTCATACTTGGTAGTAAAATACAAAAGCAGATATGTTTATCTGAAAGTAATAAATTTGTGTAAATGTCATATCATAAATAATCTTTCAATAATGTCACTTGTTAACACATTAAAATATTTCTTATTAAAGCCATTACTTCTTTGACAAGACGTACCAGTATAGTATAGGTCATAGTTCAAGGTTGTATAAATATTATTACCTGTCTTGTTGTAAAGCAGTTATAAAAACTGCCACCAGGTCTTTCTTTAACATTAAAACATCTTCTTTCTTCACTTCATTAGCCTCCATACATTTGTTGATTCTATTAAAAGAAAATGAGTTAGTTATACTCTAATTCATATTTCAATTATGACTAGTGTTGTCAACTGTTAACTGGTTGAAGGACGGAATATCGAATACCAAAAATGTTAACCGGTTAACAAGACTTTTTTTCAATTTTGATATATTTGATATAAATTTGTATTTTCTTCTCTACTTCTACCAATACGCTGCCAGCATCAATTAGTTGATTTATTTGCCACTTTTGAATACGCATTTAAAATTTAGACAAGAAATAAGTATTGAAATCATTAAATAGCTATGTTTTATTTAAAAATTGTTGTTGTGGTAATTAATTTGACAGATCAATTGTCCAGTATATAAATTGCTAATGTTAATCCAAAAAACATAAAATTAAGTAAAACTTATCTATCAGCTCAGGGCAAGATCTAAAGAATTCATAATTAGTATACATGTTTTTTTTATCAGTAACTTTAAATCAGTAATACGATTAAATTTTACGATTTACTTCATTATGTCATATTAAAACACTCCACATGATTTTCGTAGACAACAAGAGAAAATGATAGAATCTTCGGTTTCAGACATATCCAATTCTACGATATCAAGACGTTTTTTTTTTAATATTTTTTCAATCTGAAGTTACATGTAGTACAAACGCCATAGTTGATATGGTGTATTTGATTATTAAAAGTCAAACTTTGCCAGGAATCCTCTTAAACAAGCCTTATAATATCAAAGGACAAACATCGATTCATCATATCATAAAAACGTAAATTTATGACATGGATGTACGGTTGTCACATTGATAGGCATACCACATCTTATATCTATGTGTAGGGTACTATCAACTTAAACTACCTGTTAACCGGTTAATCGGTCAAACGATTATCCGAGTAACCTGTTAGGCAAAAGTGTACGATTTGACAACACTAATTATGACTAATTTTACAAATAAGACAACATATATATAATGAAAATTTAAATATGATACTACATCAAGCTTTAGTCAAAATCTTAAAAAGTAAGCTCCAATCCCATGCAACTTGGTCCTGGAATTGATTTAACCATTTATCCTTCAAACTTTTATTTTATTTGCATTGTAAATTTCTGTCTATAGATCCTAAGTTACTTATAATGACTATGAACTTATACATTGTGACCTCATATTAATAGTGATTGTCCATTATATGTGACATATTCAAATAAAATTGAAAACCAATTTTAAAAACTTTGTAATGTAAAGTATTATAATTTATAATTAGTTGTGTAATGTTTGGTATCAAAGAAACCTTATCTTTTCCAACAAACCTGTGTCTTGTTTCTAGTGCCCATTGTGATGCTTTCTGTCTAGGTGTGACTGATTGTGGACCATGCAGGGGTGCTATCAAACTGCTTTGTCCTTCCCTCAAAGCAGGAAGAGAAGGGGTTGTCCCTTTTTCTAAGGACATGTCCACCTTAGAGGTCATGGCTACCTGTTAAGTCTGGCAAATAAAAAAATGTTATATATAGGTCAACAGCAATATTCTAAGACAACAATTAAGCATCATCATAAATAACAGTTTATATAAAATTCACTAAAAAGAAATAAGCAAAAACCAATTTCATACTGTACCATATTTGTTCATATACTACCAGCATGTTTGTCTAAAACTTTTACAACATGAACTTCTGTTAATGCTTTGATATATTACATTGTAAGTGTAACTCATTCATTGCAGGCAAAAACAAAATTAAACTGTATTGATATAATGTATTATCTATTATGTAATAGTTTGCATATATTTTATGTTGATGAAATTATAAAATAAGTATCCTGTGAATGTGTTCGAAAAAAGTATAACGGGACATGAATCTGATAGGCTTATGTTTGTATTTTGTTATATATATTTGAACAGAGCCTGCAGGGAACAATAAGCTATAAATTTGTCATTTTGACTTTTAAATTATATACTTTTTACAGACTTGCGAAATTTATATTCAGCATTAAACACCATTTGACATAAGTTTGGAATGGTACGAAATTAACTGTGACACAAATTTGCTTATAATGTAATGAGTTTACAATGACACAAGATAACTATATATGTACATTTTTGTACATGTAGATAATAAACTTTTTAAAATATTGCTATTTCAGAATCTGGTACATTTGAAATTTGAACTATTGGTGTCATACAAAAATCACCATGATCACATTTCCTTTGTGGCATCAGGCATTTTTATTGTGACCAACACATTGTAAGGGAAACTTTGTGAAGTCCAGCTATGGCAGAAAAATAGAGATATTGCTGATCACATTTATTCAGTTGAATAGCACTCAACCAGATGCTTTCAAAAAGGGGGTATCAGGTCTGTACACTCCAAAACACAAATGCCTGCCGTGTCCATTTGCACCAAATTTTTATTGAATTATCAGTTGAATTATTACTATTAGTTGGGTTTTTAGATGCATATAAAAAAATGTTTATTAAATTATCAAAAGAAGTTTAGGTTTTCAATAATGTATTGAACAGTTTAGACAGTTTAAAAATTACCATTCCCAACTTATGTCAACTTTCTTTAGCAAATGAAATATTTTTTTGAACAGATCCAGAGTGGGAACGTATCTCAGGTGCAAACAATGTGGTGTGGAAGTGACAGGGGGCAAACAAGAATGGAACGAACATCTGTTTTTTATGTACGGCCCCATATTCAGCAGAATCCGGGTCCGTTCGCGCCCATTCACGTTCGCACCCACTCATGTTCGCCCCCTTTCACTTTCGCACTCTACATGTTCGCACCCAAAGTCCGTTCGCACCCTACATGTTCGCGCCCAATTTTAACTTTGTAATTAAGTAGTATTCTTATAAGTATTATTGTTTTCATTGTCTCAAAATAAAGTGATACAGCATTTTTTTATGTTGAATAAATCTTAATTAATCATGTTTTGGATAGTGTAATTTGTTATAAAAAATAATATTCCTTTCTAAATAAAGTGGGATTCTGTCAACGTTTTCTTTTGTGTTGAATAAGTCTTTATCATGTTTTGGTTAGTGTATTACTATAACTTTGTTTCATTGACTTGTTTCAAAATGAAGTGAGATTCTGACTACGTTTTTTTTTTAAGTCTTGAATAAATTTTATCATGTTTTGGTTATAATAGTGTATTGCTATATTTTATTGTTTCATTGTTTCAGATCAAAGGGACCAAGCTGTTAAAAACAATTATTTTTTGTGTTTTTCATTTATAATCTTCAATCTTTTACTCATACCAAGCTATAAATACATTCAGTATTTACACGAAAGCAATTAAAAACAACAATGATGATTTTCCAATTATTCAACTGGAATTTGAATTAAAATTAGGCACGAACGTGTAGAGTGCGAACGGACCTTGGGTGCGAACGTGCGAGGTGCGAACGTGTAGGTTGCGAAAGTATATTGGGCGCGAACGGACCTGATTACCTATTCAGCAGGGGTAGAGCTGAAGATTGAAGCATGCCACCTTACTGCTATAATTTGGAAATCTCCCCAGGACAATCTTCAGCACTTGAACTATTGATGTCAAACAACAATCTTTTTCCATTATAGCGTCAGATATTTGGTGATATTATTATAGTAAAGTATAAAGTGGCAATGCCAATGTCATGGCAGGTGCTTGTCACTGTCAGATTTGAGTAAATTTACTCTACAATACACCAGAAATATGTTTTCATGTGGGGGTCATATCATTTCATTAATTAATTCGTACCCAAACATAGAACAAGGTAAATTGTCCTATCGATATTGTCCTTGTTGTTAAATTTTCGCGTCTGTTGTCAGGTCGCCATGTTTAAAATTTTAAATTTACAGGGTAGCAGTGAATATTATTTTTATCTATATATTGTAGATTCGTTAGAGTTCTCTGAATGCATTGAAGGTATTAATTTGAAAACATTTATTTCGTAATAATTTTTCTTAATCCTGAGTGTTATTTCAAAATTTGATCCAATTAGACGCTGCGAAATTGCACTTCCTGTTTACCCTAGCGCCAGATGAAAATCTAAGTTTTGACTTGCGAATACAAAAAGGCAAAAGATAAATTCTTTAAACATTGAAAAAGAAGAAATTTGAAAACATATTTTCCTGCAACAACCGAAAATAGGTAGCCATAATTTAGCATTAATTCATTTAAGAGAATATCGAGAATGATCCACTGTCTCATTGCAAACAAGTCAAAATTTTCAGTCAAAAATGATATAGTACATATAAATTGCAAATTTATGCAAGCCATAATCTTGCCGGCAAAATATCAATTTCAGAGAGTACGAATGCCCATTACTGTATGGCGTCAAACGGCCATCTTCAGCTAACGTTAGCGTCAATCTGGTTTAAATGTTATCGTGATTGGTCAAAATATCCTTATCATGATTAATCTTTAATTAGTTTGAAAAATTATTAACATGATTTGTCAAAATCAGCTGATTTTTTTATTGTCATTTTATAATCATGCTAAAAAAATCAAGAATTTTTACAGTTCACGCCGTTACTTAAACGCTTTCGGGTCGATCCGGCCCCACGCCAATCATGCCCATATGTAAAGTCGATCAGGCCCCATGTCAATCCGTCCCATATGTAAAGTCGATCTGGCCCCAATAAAAATAAAGATATTTATTAATTGACTTTTGTAATTCATAAATGTTTATGATTTTAATATAATGTAAAAGGTGTACGGTAAAAAAAATAAAAAAGGCCTTTGAGGAGTACAAAACAATTAGGTTGATTATGTTTTTAAGTTTTCAAGATTATATATAATTATATTAAAACGTATATCAAAGAATTCAGACATCAACATTAATCAGCAGTAATTAGCATTTTACTTTCAATTGACTGTGATCCTAACAAGTCTTTCATCTTGTGTAATAACAAATAGCTACATACACAACAGTATAAGCCGATCCCCAAGCTGATATACAAACTTTGTTTTTCTTTGAAGTTCTTAAAATTTCTGAACAAAGTGTTATAGAAGCCTATGATGTTACCTGAAAAAAAATACAATTATTTATTATTATATACACAAACCAGAACTTTGATTAATCAGGATTTGATTAATAATAATAATAATATTTTATTCAATAAAATATCAGGCATATTTATTATTACAATACACAATATATATACCATACATAAAAACAATACTAACACTTAATATGGTAAAATATATTCGCATTTTATGAGTGCAGTATCCTTAAGTGTATGAAACAATTTGCTGATATTTTATCAAGGATAACCCATGAAAGCTCTAAAGCTTGTTTCCAATGGGGTCCCTTCATGTAAACGGCTTATAGTGTTCGGCATACAAAAAAAGATAACACACAAATTAATATGACATAAAAATTCATATAAAAAGTAATATATATAAAAATATGATTAATAATATAAAAAGGAGTCTGATGAAGCTGCACTTTAACTTTTGGTTAAGGTGGCTCCTGGGTACAAAAATTTCAGAAAAAAATTAAACCTTTATTTTTTCATTACAAATTTTATTTATTACACTATTAGTTGTTACTTTATGATATGGTACAAAAAACAACCCATATAATTGATTTGGTTTGGCCCCAGATGACTTTAAAAATTGAAAAAGATCCAAATTATCTCCCTTTGGTGCAAAAATGCCATTTTTTGGCATTAAATTTGAAATATCTTTTTTAACTCATCGGTGACCTATATTTTTTATTATTGTTTTCAAATAAGCTTTACATAAACTAAATAATTGTAAAATTTAAGCAATTTCTGTAATTAGGTTATTTTTTTATTTCGATATTTCTTCTTTTTCTCCTATTAGTTCAACAGAAAAAAAGGACATTAACAAAAATGTATGCTTCTTCCAGAGGCAGATTTTAGCTTAAATGAATGGTGACCCCATTTTTTTATTTCATTTTTCTTTTAAGTATACGATAAAGTTCATTTATAAAAAAATATAGCGAAATCCTATATTAGAAAAAAAATTTGATTTATACCCAGGAGCCCCCTTAAGTGCTCTTTGAAGCTAATTTTGAATTCCTTTATTTTCTTTATTTTTTTAACCTTAATTGGCAACATATTCCAATCTTGTATGCCATTAAAATAAAATGTTTCTTTTTGTTGACTCTTTACTGGAGGAACCCAGAAGTTATATTCACTATTTCGTGTGAAATGATGATGTTAATGTCTCACCTTTGTAAAATATGAATACATATAATTAGGACAATGGTGGTAATAAATATTATGTACATGGTTAAATCTCAATTGTTTTACACGATTTTTAATATTAACATAACCAATACTATTTAAAACATTATGGTTAACTTTTGATCTATATCCAGTGTTTTTATGCCCCACCTACGATAGTAGAGGGGCATTATGTTTTCTGGTCTGTGCGTCCGTTCGTCCGTCCGTTCGTTCGTCCGTCCGTTCGTTCGTCCGTTCGTCCGTTCGTCCGTCTGTCCCGCTTCAGGTTAAAGTTTTTGGTCAAGGTAGTTTTTGATGAAGTTGAAGTCCAATCAACTTGAAACTTAGTACACATGTTCCTTATGATATGATCTTTCTAATTTAAATGCCAAATTAGAGTTTTGACCCCAATTTTACGGTTCACTGATAGAAAATGATAGTGCAAATTTCAGGTTAAAGTTTTTGGCTTCAGGTTAAAGTTTTTGGTCAAGGTAGTTTTTGATGAAGTTGAAGTCCAATCAACTTGAAACTTAGTATACATATGCCCTATGATATGATCTTTCTAATTTAAATGCCAAATTAGAGTTTTGACCCCAATTTTACGGTTCACTGAACATAGAAAATGATAGTGCAAATTTCAGGTTAAAGTTTTTGGCTTCAGGTTAAAGTTTTTGGTCAAGGTAGTTTTTGATGAAGTTGAAGTCCAATCAACATGAAACTTAGTATACATGTGCCCTATGATATGATCTTTCTAATTTAAATGCCAAATTAGAGTTTTGACCCCAATTTTACGGTTCACTGAACATAGAAAATGATAGTGCAAATTTCAGGTTAAAGTTTTTGGTCAAGGTAGTTTTTGATGAAGTTGAAGTCCAATCAACTTGAAACTTAGTATACATGTGCCCTATGATATGATCTTTCTAATTTAAATGCCAAATTAGAGTTTTGACCCCAATTTTACGGTTCACTGAACATAGAAAATGATAGTGCAAATTTCAGGTTAAAGTTTTTGGTCAAGGTAGTTTTTGATAAAGTAAAAGTCCAATCAACTTGAAACTTAGTATACATGTTCCCTTTGATAAGATCATTCTAATTTTAATGCCAAATTAGAGAATTTATTCCAATTTCACAGTCCTTTAAACATAGAAAATGATAGTGTGAGTGGGGCATCCGTGTACTGTGGACACATTCTTGTTTATAAATCTAACACATTTGTTTTGTAAAACTTGTAACTTTTCTTTATATTTTTTTCTGACATCAGCATACCATGCAGAACAGGCATAGTCAAAATGACATTGAATTAAAGCTGTTACTAAAGTCTTTCTTGATTGTTCTGATAAACATTTTGCCTGTCTGTATAGGAACTTCAATCTTGAATTTATCTTTTGAATAATATTATTCAAAAATTTTTCTCCAGAAAGAGAATTATCTAGTAACATCAAAGTTACCAATTTTAGATAATTTACGTTTTGACCCAAACAGAATAGTTTCTGTTTTCCCCAAATGAAGTGATAATTTATTATCAATCAACCATTTGCTACAAGATTCAAGTTTCTTACCCAGTTTCTCCGATATAACTTATAACTGGAAAATAACTTCATATTTTAAATCTGTTGGAGCTGCTAAACAAACAGAAACAATATAACACTCATTTTTGTATCAATTTAAAATAGTTCATAATCTGGTACTCCAATACTTCACTTACCCGTTGTCATCCATCATTGACACTTTTTTCCAATTCCATTTATACTGTTAAAATTTGTCACAAATTCCTCCAAAATCAATATAGTTAATTCATATTTTTATAGGGTCCGGATCGACTTGGGCCGTATCCACGTTGGCTGGATCGATTTGGGCTGGATCAACTTTGGGCCGGACTGACTTCAGGGCAAATTCAAATCGCTTTCAAAATCGGTAAAAGGGAGACAACTTACGATTTTCAAGTCTCACAAGTAAAATGGCGACTGACAATTAAAATATTGAACAACCTAGGACTAATATTATTAATACTGTCATGGTTTTAATGTAATAAATACAATGCGGACTTTGACCATTTAAAGATTTAACTTTCAAAACTAATGAAATTAGACATTGAGCGTCTGTTTGAGTTATCAGTTTACATGATTTTCATCTGAGGATGTTGCATAATCACTCAGCTGATTTTTTAAAAGTTTTATTTATAACCAGTCAATCAATTGTACTATCCGGTAAGACTTTAAAAAAAATTAAAGCAGATCCACATAAGCTTATCACATATCGCAAGCAACAAATTGTATTTAAACTCAATTTCAATTTGACAGCACAAATGGTATGAATGAATAGATAACTAAAATGTACTACATTGTCTTAATCTTTTTATTAAAATTTTTCAATATATACATTTTATACAATCTCGTATAAAACACTGCAAGAACTGTGGATTCATTTATTTTCAAAGGTACCTATTTTCATGGATATTTAATTTTGTTTATTTTGGCAAATTCTGTATACCTTCCTTTAGAAAATTTGTTATTCGTAGATAATTTAAATCTGTGGTTCCACTGTATTTAGTGAACACCCTGATCACCCTGACTATATTCCTTGTATCAAAATTGATTAAAATTCAAACTGCTACGCTTGCGTGAGTATTTGTTATTTGTTTCTGTGCTTCATACAAGCATGACAACTATCTGCAATTGGGTTCATTGCTGAAATGTCAATTTTCTAGCCTTCTTTACAGGTTACAACAAACCAGGATGAGTTTAAGGCCCCGTCCAGTCACTGCCACAGTTACAAAACCAAAATGGATGGAGCCTCAGGTGACAAGGCCTAGATCTAGGTCATTAGAATCCAATGGATCTACTGCATCTCTGACTTCAGTACTTGATCATGACAGTTATGAAAGTTTGGGAGAAAGTGAGGACGAATTACATACAGAGGAAGGGGATCAATATACCAGAAGTGATATAGATAATAGATTACATGAAGACGTTAAAAATAAATGGTAATACCTTGCAATAATTTCTTCAAATATATGTTCAAGATTGGTTCAGATTTATATTATATAATGTTTGTGTAATTTGTTTTCCTCATTCTACCTTTAAGTATCACTTTATACAGTATCAGGATGTGTACTGGTATTTTGTTGGCCAGACCTACACTTCAAAGTTATAACTTCAATGACTGTTGTTGTTTAGCAAGTTTCAAGTTCAAACACTTTTTTTCAAGAGGTGAAAAAGTAAAAGAAATCCAACAGTCCAAAGTTAGAAAATTTGAAGAAAAAAACTTCCTTATACACATGTTATATGAAAATGAATTGATAATTTACTTGTCTTTTTTCAGCATTATATCAGAATCTTCTTCGCAATACACAGAACAAAAAGATCCTCAATTATCTTCATGGGAAAAATGGTTGATTCAAAAAAGTAAAAGTGAAAGGAAGAAACAAAGAGAAATTAGGAGAGCAAAAAAACAAGAAAAAACAATAAAAGAAAAGGAAAAACAGGATAAGGAAATGAAAGAAAAAAAAGCGGAGGAGAGGAGGAAAGAATGGTTAGAACAAAAAAGTTATGAAGAAAAATTACGTAAAAAGAATGATAGACAAAGAAAAAGATTAGAAAAAGACTTAAAGGAAGATGAAAAGAGACGTATAGCTGTTAAAGCTGAGGGTAATTATGATGAGTGGATGGAAAGAAAAAAGAAAGAAGAAAAAGATTTAAAAAAAGAACAGAAACGAAGACAACAAGAAGTAGAACATGCAAAGAAAAAACAACAAATAGACGCACAACATAAATATGAAGAATGGTTGCACAGGTCCAAGAACAGACCCAAATCTGTTCCAAATAGTTTTGGTTATACTTCTGGAAAATTGACAGGTATGTGATAAATGTATCAATGTTGGGGTTTTGAGGGGCTGTTACCAAGGACAATTTTTTTTAGCTCAGGGTACGTGAAAGTGGTGTTTGAGGGATGGTTTTTTTTAAAGAAAATAATACTGCTTTGAAAATAACTGTAAGGAAGCTGTCAGTTAATAAAAAAAGTGTATTTTCACTTACTTGTTATGCTAGTGTTGAAAGCCAAAGGCAAAGATGTATAATTCATCAAACATGACTAAGACCAACTAAAAAGGAATTATTGTTAAGTCATGAACAGATTTCCTGGATCATGATTTTGAATCTGGGGTGGTTGTCCTCATCTTATGGATAATCTAAAAGATTACCAGACTTGTACAATTACCATGATTACTAGAACTTAGGACCTAAACTTCAATTTCTATGCCCCATACCTCCTTTCCTTCATCATGTTCATTTGTTCGTCTATCTGTTCGTTCGTCTGTCCGTTCAACCATTCGTTGTCTGTCTGTCCTGCTTCTGGTTAAAGTTTTTGGTCAAGGTAGTGTTTGATGAAATTGAAGTCTGAACAGCTTGAAACTTACAAATGCTTAGTACAATTGTTCCCAATGATATGATCTTTCTAATTTAAATGCCAAATAAGAGTTTTCACAGTCTACAGATCATAGAAAATGATAGTGCAAGTGGGGCAATCGTGTACTATATATGGACACATTCTTGTTTTAAGGTAATTTGACTTCTATTTTCATTTTTACTTTGATTACTGATCATTGGAAAGATAATAAAAGTTAAAGGAGTTTATGAAGCAATGCATTAATTGAGTTATTGTAATGAGATCAAATCTGCTGAAATTGATGGTTGTGTTATACATTGTACATAAGCACATGTACAAGTTTACTTATTTTAACAGCAATAAAGTTGACACAAAAAATTAATAATTATCAAATGAATAAAAATCAAAGTTGAAAATGTACATTTTAGTTTGTTTGTACCACAAGTTCAGTGTTCATGCCAGTTTCTAGTTTGACTGTACCACAAGTTCAGTGTTCATGTCCATTTCTAGGTTGTTTGTACCACAAGTTCAGTGTTCATTTCCATTTCTAGGTTGTTTGTACCACAAGTTCAGTGTTCATGTCCATTTCTAGGTTGTTTGTACCACAAGTTAAGTGTTTATGTCCATTTCTAGGTTGTTTGTACCACAAGTTCAGTGTTCATGTCCATTTTAGTTTGTTTGTACCACAAGTTCAGTGTTCATGTCCATTTCAAGGTTGTTTGTGCCACAAGTTCAGTGTTCATGTCCATTTCTAGGTTGTTTATACCACAAGTTCAGTGTTCATGTCCATTTCTAGGTTGTGTGTACCACAAGTTCAGTGTTCATGTCCATTTCTAGGTTGTTTGTACCACAAGTTCAGTGTTCATGTCCATTTCTAGGTTGTTTGTACCACAAGTTTAGTGTTCATGTCCATTTCTAGGTTGTTTGTACCACAAGTTCAGTGTTCATGTCCATTTCTAGGTTGTTTGTACCACAAGTTCAGTGTTCATGTCCATTTCTAGGTTGTTTGTACCACAAGTTCAGTAGTCATGTCCATTTCTAGGTTGTTTGTACCACAAGTTCAGTGTTCATGTCCATTTCTAGGTTGTTTGTACCACATGTTCAGTGTTCATGTCTGATTCTGATATTGATAATGTACCCCAGGTTCAGTGTTCATGTCCAATTTTAGTTTGTTTGTGCCACAGGTTCAGTGTTTATGTCTGATTCCTATTTTGATTGTATCCTGGCCCAGGTGTTTATATGATGTTTATGTCTGATTTTGATATTCACAGGTTTAGTGTTCATTACAGATAGTGATTTTGATTTACCCATAGTTCAATGTTTATGTCAGTTAATTGATTATACCCCAGATTCAATGTATATCATATTATGATTTTGATTTTATTGCATATGTACATGTTCAGTGTTAATGTCAGAATCTGATTTTGTTCATGCCACAGGTTCACTAGTACCATGAAAACTGTTTATGTCTGATTCTGATTTTGACTGTACACAGGTTCAGACCTTGTTAACTTAGTACTAGTACTACAAGTTCAGTGCTTTTGTCACATTCCGATTTTGTTTGTAATGCAGGTTCAGTGTGTACCGGTATGTCCTATTGTGATTTTGTTTGTACCGCAGGTTCAATGTGTATGTCCTATTGTGATTTTGTTTGTACCCTAGATTCAGTGTTTTTGTCACATTCTGATTTTGTTTGTACTACAGGTTCAGTGTTCATGTAGAATCTGTTTACCATTTTTAAACATGACAGTCACAGTATGTAACTAAAGGAAATTTCCACATCTCGTTTAGTAACTGATCGTTACTATATACTTCATTTGAAAAAAAAATCAAAGATTTTCTAAAAAATCCTTTAATTTTATTTAAAATAAGAAATAAATAACTATATAACATCAATATAAAGAAAAATCTAAAAGGCTTTATAAAAGTTAGCTACAACAGGTACAAAATGTATATAAGTAACAAAGAGTGTATAAAACAATTAGAACCATTTAAAAGTATTGCAGTAGTTAAGATAAGAATTGAATATGAAATTTTAAACTAGAAGTTAATACAAATATTCAAGTTAACATTGCACTTCACTTTGCTGTAGTTAATTGTATGTAGGTGTAAAAATATATGTTATCATTTGTGACATGCATCGTATTCAATATGATATACATGTAAATGTAAAAACTCTAGATGAAAATTACTTTAAAAAAAAAATAGCAAACATCAAAACAAAGAATAGATTTCAGTTAAGTAAGCTATCACATTTATCTCAGGATAAGAATTAGTTCTAACTTAAAACAGTTATCAGTTTCCTTTCTGTCGTGGTTGTGTATGACAACCCTAAATATAGTATTAATGAATATAATATACCCTTCTACTTTATGCAAGAACACAATTAGTTGTATTAAATGCAAAGCATTAGACAAAGTTATGTTCAAATTATAATATCGTTGTAAGTATGTTTTGTATGTTTGAAGTTTTATGATTCAACAGCTTGCTGTGTAGGTTGTTGTTCTTGTTGAGTAGTCTCCCCTCCCTGAACTTCCTGTTGTGTAGAGAGCTCTTGTTGCTGAGTTTCCTCTTTTCCATCAGATTCCTGTTGAACTGATGGTGGTGACAACTTATCTTTCATATCCTTAATGACATCAGAATGCTCACGATAATCGGAAGGTGTTCTTTTTAACTGAAAAAAAACCAGAAATATAATGAATTTGGTAAATCTTCAAAAAGAAGACTACATGATATATATATAAAGTTATAATTTGAACTTTTTTGTATATATCTAATGGACAATTTAATTTCTATAAGGAGTTGAGATACTTGTACATGTGTAACTGAATGAATTGGTTACTTAATTTCTATATTTTCATTTTAGTAAAATAAGAGATTTATGTGTTAAATAAGCTCCTCTTTTCCTGACATCATAGAATGTGACTTATTACAAAATAGAATTGTGGAGCAGAAACTGTTTACCCTTTGTGAGCATTGATTTCAATCCAAGTTGGGGATAAATGATCAATCTAAATTTTTGCCTAGTATTTTGTTGATTTGTCACCATGTTGTTTGGATTTAATTTGACGTAAGGTTTTTGTTTGTTTTTATTTGACGTAAGGTTTTGTTTGTTTTTATTTGACATAAGGTTTTTGTTTGTTTTTATTTGACATAAGGTTTTTGTTTGTTTTTATTTGACATAAGGTTTTTGTTTGTTTCCTTAGTATCTTTCAGTCCAGTCAACAAGATTTTATTGATAATTCTACATACCACATCTTTGACTGTTGTATCTGCATCATTGGCCAGTAGTAATGTTACTAAATCTTCATTGTTTAATCCCATAGCATAATGTAAGGGTGTTCTGTTCATCTGGAGAAAGATAAAAACCACAAGTCATAAATGCCTAATATTCATTGAATGGCCATATGTCTTGTCCATATTACTGAAATAACTTGATATGAGAAAAATATTGTCTGTATCAGAAGCATAATTCAGATGTTTAAAATTAAAATGTTAAGTTAGAGATGCAGTACAGGTTTTCTCCTGTGTACAATCGTGTAAGGAGGAAAAAATTTCATGAAAAATGACTTACTCATGTTACTAGAGATTGTTTATAAACTCACAGATGATAGACTTTCCATTGGACTAACATTGACTAACTAATAATAATAATAATGACTAAGTGACTTACATGATCTTTACATTTGACTGTAGCAGGGAAAGACTTTGCTATATATTCTACGACATAATTATTTTCTGTTAGCACTGCTATATGTAACGGACATCGACCCATGTTGTCCCTAGCTGTAGCTAATTTTTTACGTTCTAAGGTTTGTTGAACATCTCGTAAAACACCCTTTTGTACAACTGAGAAAACTTCCTGTATTTTTTTCTGAAAAATGACAACATATATTTCACTATTTACATGTACCATAAATTTATAGATAGTTTTAAGGGCAGTCCTTTTCTCTTTTTTTCTCTCACAAAAATCAAATTATACGTAACATTAGTAATAGATAAAACAATTTAATTTACCTCTGACATGCATTTCTCATTGTGAATTTTCAAATGACCGTCCTGACAGAAATTATTTTTAGTTTTCAACATACGCAAAGTTAAAGCAGAAACTATTTTAGACGAAATGATTAATGTACTAAATAAATATCTGGCTGGACAATGAATCCTTAATTATTTTCCAACTTTTGTAGGAGATTATATAATCGAAGGTAAGGTATCTACATAGCTAGGATATATATATATAGTCACAATCCCTTTAGCTAGACATTATTTTCCACAATATTATATAGATTGAAGTGTATGCACAAGGTTAAATTCAATTTAGAAATGTCTTTATTTCAAGATGTCTATTCATGAGGCAGGCAGTATAATAAAAAGTAACCAACAATCAATCAATCAGAGATAAATTTAAAATAAACAGAATTTTCCTGTTTAATAAAAACATTGACTCACCATATAGTCTGGTAGAGAAGAAGTAAATTGTTTTAAGTCCTCTGATTGGTCAGTGATAGATTCCAGAATAGATTCCAGTTTGTCATATCCTTCTAACACTAATTGTTCTAATTCATCAACATTCTCTTCCTTTAACAGATCTCTTACATAATTATCTACAATATACAATTAAAAAGATTTATTTATGTGTATTCATCATATTTAATATATATCACCAATAACATTTCAGCTATTTCATAACCCACAATATATCAAAGTTAAAACAATCTTGTTTTCACAGTCATTGCAATAAAGGATTGGGGCATAAAAAAGGTTATAAGTTCAGTGCATTTTAAATTAGTGTATCCCAATAACAATTCTAAATTGGTTTTTCTGATTTGGTAAAAATGACTAAATGTATACACATGTATACAAATGTACCAACCTATAGCCTGTACATTATCTGTGATTCCAGCCACCTCAGCTATATCCCTAGCTGTCTTTTGATCAGCATCACGTTCAGCAATACTATATCCCATGTTAATCAATGTTCTCATGTCAGCACCTAGTACAAGTAAATGATAACATGAAGTGATTTAGTATACATTTTTATTATACTACATGTAGTACATATTTTTCTTTTTTAATCCTAAAGCTGAAGATTGGTTTAAAATAAGATTGTCTGGTCATGTGGAGCAGTTTTCCATGTTTTAGATATAGAATAAAAATAACATTGTAATCATTTAATATACTTGTGCAGTATGTGTTTTACCCATTGTTGAAGGCATTATGGTCACCTATAGTTGCTAACATTTGAGTTGTTTGGTCTCTGAGGGATAGATGATACCACATCTCCATAATTTATATTACAGCACAAAGTATGTGTAATGTAATATTGGAAATCTTAAATAATGTGTCTCCTTTTTCTGATAGATTTACCAGCTATTGTATTTAGTTGCTTTTGTAGTTGTGAAATGTACAATATATGATGCATAACTCATGACTGACAGAAAAAGATAGACTGGTACCCTCGTGCATTGTGTAAACTTCTGGGGAATATACATGTTTGTTTGTCAAGTCACATTTTATTGGGAGAATTATTCTTCATGTCTGTAACCGAAATGGCTGTAAATAATATCCTCCTACAACATTATTGGGAGATATCCAATAGTATCAAGGGAGATAATTTTACCTTCCTGAGCTGCCAATCTGTGTAACTCTGTCTGTCCTTTACTGTCTTTTTCTTTACTTGGAGTTTCTTCCTCCCCTTCCTCTGTCACAGTCTCAAGATTGGGTCGTTGTGCCAAAGCTGCTTCCTTAGCTCTGTAGTGTAAAACATTGACATTAAGATATATTAACTTACATACAAGAAAGTACTGGGAGATAAAACTCTACTACAGCTTATTATTTATGTCAGACTTTGTGAGATTTTCTTACTCCCTCCTACCCCCTCAAAAAAAAACAAAAAAACCCAAACTATATTCTATATCTTCAAAAACGTTTATTTCCCCCGAAAAAGTTTAACTGAACAAATGTAAATCAAGATATTTCAATACATACAACAACATACATCATACTCCAATAACTACGAAGCGCAATACTTACTTTCTTTGGAGCTCCTCTTGTTCTTTCTTCTTTTTCTCTTCCTCTTCTTTCATTTTCCTTTGTCTTTCTTCTTCTTCAAGTTGTTTCTGTTCTGTCTTTATCCTTTCCTTCCTTTCTGCCTCCAAGACTTTCTCTTCCTCAGCTTGTTTTAAATTTTCGATCAGAGCTTCTTGCTGAAATACAAAATATGTTTCTGATACAGCACAAATCAGCAAAAAAATAACATTGCAGTAAAGGATATGCATGTAATTCAGCACTAGTCAGCCAAAATTACCATGGCAGTATAAGATATGTTTAATCACGATACAATGCAAATGAGCAAAAATTACCATATATATATATAGCAATAAAAAAGACAGAAATTAGCACTTAGATTTGCAGCTGAGAAAGGGAATATTAGATCTAGTATACAATGTATGTTTCCTGATGATTTATTCACCTTAGCCACTTTGACAAATGTTTCCCAATGATTTATTCTGTTTTACCTGCATGTTATGATCCATATTCTCTCTGTATTTATATAGCCACTTTGACAAATACTCGATGGGATCTTTTGGTCGTTTCTCAGCCAACTCAGCCAAAGCAAATGTTAATGCTGATCCTAAATGCTCGGCTACATATTTTCCATCAATTGTTGTTGGTTTGGTGCCAGTACGTGGCCTGGTATCTTGAGAAACATATATACGACGACAATTTCTGGCGCTGCCACAACTTTTCTCTGAGGTTTCTGCTTTTTCCTCTGTCATGTCTGTTGTATCAACAGCACTATCCAAGGATTCTTTGAGTTTTTCCTTCAAAGCTACAACTCCAATTTTCATTGGATCATCATAGTAATCTTTTGGTGTGCAGCCATTCTGAAATGACATACAAATCATCAGTTTCACTCTGAATTCTAAGAAAACACAAATAGTTTATTTTCATCCTGAAATTTGCTAAAATGATTAAGAAATTTACTTGCACTGGGAAAGAAAGACAGATTTTGGTGCAATGTATTATCACAGGAAACAATGGAAAGAATATAGAATATTTCTAATTGAATCAACATTGATTTAATGGTGTTCACACACTGTAAACTTACAATATCTTTGATAGTTTCATCCCCTCCAGCCTCCTTTAGAAGTTCATACATATGTCCACCATCATGTTTCCCTCCTGCGTAATGAAATGGTGTTCTTCCCATCTGTTAATATAATCATCATCATATCAGTCATTAACATTGATCATTCAAATTTAAATCAAACTTAAAAAACATCTATAATATTAGATCATTGTTTTAAGTTCTATCACTTTATAAGACATCAAAATGAATTATCTCCCATTGATTGATTCAAAAGGTTAAATATAAAAATATCAAAAGCATATGACACTAAAGAATTTAGAGATTTTGATATATTTAAGCCATACACTTACCCCATCTTTGAAATTTATTGCATCTTTAAATTCTTTGACCATTTCATGTACTACATCCATTTGAGTCAAAACAACAGCTTTCTGGAAGGGAGGTAATCCAGTTTTGTCTGCAGCCTCTAATAATTTCTTTCTATCAAGTAAATTTTTAAGCTCTCTGACTTTTTCCTGTTCAACGGCCTCATGTACTTGCTTTATCTTTTCCTGCAATTAGAAGGTCTCTCATTATACTTGTAAGAAGTGAATGCAAGTTGCAGATTTTTAAATGTTGTTACTTATTCAAAGATATATATTGTATATATATTGTATGAGTGAATTTACGCACAATTTAAGCAATATGAGTTTGGTAATATTTTCCTTTTTTGACTAAAGTCTTTAAGAAAATTGTATAAATAAAATTGCAGGGGACATATTTACCTGAAATTCAGGCAGTTTAGACATAAAACCTTCTAGATCTTCTGACACAGCTTTAGCCTCTTCAATCGTAACAGGCCAGACTTGCCATCCAGACAAACACAGCTTTTCTAGTTGGTCCATATCACCTTTCAAGATAAGTTCCTTAACGTGAAGATTCAGGGCTGTCTCAGCTTCATCTGAATAGTTACATGTAGAGATAAGATCAGCTACTGTCTGTCCATCACTACCTCGAATTGAAATATCAACTTTCTCTAACAGAAGTTTAAAAATATCAACTGGTACTCCTAATTGGACAGCTGCATGGAGATAGGTTGACCCGTCTGTATTTCTGACGGATGAGTTCTCTCCCTTGTTTAATAGTTCTTTCACATCGTTGATATTTTTATCCTTTATGGCTTGATAAAGTTTACTTGTTTCAAAGTCTGCCATTTCTGAAAATAGTTATAAAATTCATGATCATTTTTTCACCAGTATTCCATTTTAAACCTTTAGACAGTATATTTGAAGACTTTAAAGATTTGGACATATAATTGTAAGAGTGGATTGTTGATATTATCTTATAGTTTTGATATTAAAATGGTTTTGATGTTTCCTTTGCATAAAACAAACGATATACAGTCAGATCTAGTACACTGTATCTAACTAGAAAGACATTCCTTCCAAGCATTGCAATTTGATAAACAGATATATATATATTACTAATATGCATTTTTTGTTGGTTTTTGATTATTTGTTATGTTTGTTTGGTTTTTTTTTTGTTCTTTTGTTGCTGTTGGTTTCTTTTTATTGATGAAGGGGGTTTTCCAGTGTTTGTAAGTTATAGAAAATTATTGTAGAAAATGGATAGTAATTGAAAATATGAAAAATAGCATTACAAATTTTAAAAACTCCATTAATTCTCATCTTCAGGTCCCTTTTTCTTTTTACCGGTATGAATAAAAATTGAAAGATTTGATATATAATCCTAGGCCATTCAGATGTCATTGAAACATAACTAAGTAATTTCTAATTGACACAAAAATGTTGTTATATGTTTTCAGAACCTATAAATTTCATTTAATGAAGAGAAATAATTGTACTGAAATATATTTTATCTAGCTAAAGATAAACTATACATAATGTATAAACTGTCTGTTAAAATATTCATAATTATTCAAAACTCCCCCTATTATTGCATTGCCTATTTACATAAAAGCCTGCTCATGTTTCCAAAATGAAACATATATGCATTACCCCTATAACAAATCACCCATAAAGATCAAGTATAATCTATGATTACCTGTTATAAACAATAGGTGTTTAGTGTAATCCAATGTTCATCAACAATTTACCTGATCAGACAGGTGTAAGGTTGTCAAGTAGATTGTTTACCTTGGTGATCAATGGGGCCACATTGGGAGATTCACGTCATTTAAAAGCCTTTTAAATTTACCAGTAAATAGTATTTATTTTAATTGAATATATGAAAAGGCCTGTAAGTCTTTGAATAGACATATTAACATGATAAAGGATATTAATAATGGGATATTCTTTTTTTAATCAAATTTATATTTATGTATTACAGCTAATATGTAGCATTACATTAGATAATTATTGTTTATTTCAAATATTGTAAGTGGTGTACAAAAATATGAAAGCTTTGCTGTTCAAAAATTATTAGTTGCAATAACCAAATTTTAATATTCAACAGAATTTTGAAAACTAAACCCTTATTTGAACAGTCTGTTTTCATCTGATAAATTTCTACTTTCTAAAGAATGTAACACATAGATAATTATCATCACTTTCTTGTTATTATTTACTCACAGATACTCACAGATACTCACAGATCCTCTTCTGACTGTAGGATTCCGGAGGAATCCTCTTCTGTCAGCTCCTTGTCTAAACTTTTTTTACTTAGGTCTTGTCCGGTCGTGTGTATTTTTTCACTATAATTATATTTTTGTGCTTGATTTTCCCAGTAACGGTCTAATCTGGCTTCAAAACATGGTATTGTTGGTGCTGATACTACTTTTTCTGGTAGACTGTTCCAAATTTCTACTGCTCTTTGTGTAAATGTATATTTTCTTACATCTAGTCTAGATCTTGCTTTATACAATTTGAGATGGTGTCCTCGAGTGTTGGAGTCAGTACACGGTGATATAAAGTCTGATACATCATCATCATATTTTCCTGATAGTATTTTGTACATTTCTATCATGTCACCTCGAGATCTTCTGTAGGCTAATGTTGGAAGTTTTAGTTTTCTAAGTCGTTCTTCATATGTTAATGTTGATAGTCCAGGTATTTGTTTAGTTGCTCTTCTTTGGACATTTTCAATGGCTTCAATTTGTTTCTTCAAATGTGGACACCATACCTGGTTGGCATATTCAAGATGTGGTCGTACTAAAGCTGTGTATAATAATTTAAATGTATTCATATCCATGTATTCCATTGTTCTTCTTAGTATTCCCATGATTGAATTTGCTTTGTTTATCTTTTCATGCATATGTTGTTCAAATGATAATTTGGTGTCAATGGTAACTCCTATATCTTTCTCAGCTTCTACATATTCCATCGGTGTTATTCCTTCCTTCAATGTGTAAGCTTTCTGTTCTACTTTAGATCGTCCAATTCTCATCACCTTACATTTGTCTGGATTGAAGCATAGGAGCCATTTTTCTGACCATTCATGAAGTGCATGAATGTCTTCTTGCAGGTGTTCACAATCAGACTGTTGAAATATACCTCTAAATGCTTTGGTGTCATCTGCAAAAAGGTATGTGTCTGTGCCAATACTGGTGACTTCAGGCATATCATTTATATATAGTACGAATAAAATGGGGCCTAGCACTGAACCTTGAGGTATTCCGCTCGTGACATCTTTCCATTCGGATTTCTCCCCATTAACTATAACTCTTTGTTTTCGTCCTAATAAGAATGATCTAATCCATGTGTTGTATTGTCCTGTAATTTGGTATTTATCAAGTTTGTGTAGCAATCTTAGGTGCGGCACCTTGTCAAATGCTTTCATAAAGTCACAGTATACGACATCCACACATCCTCCTCTGTCTAAAATTTCAGTCCATTTATCCATAACTTGTAATAGTTGGAGTACTGTTGAACGACCGCTTATAAATCCGAACTGTCGTTTACTGAAAAGTTTGTGCCGTTTCATGTGTTCTATTATTTCTTCCCTCACCAAAGATTCCATCAATTTGCATATGATGCTAGTTAAGCTAACGGGTCTATAATTACCAGCTACCTTTTTATTACCTTTCTTAAACAATGCTGTGATATTTGCACATTTCCAGTCTTCAGGAAGTTCTCCGGTAGAAATAGATGTTTGAAATATAATGGCTATTGGAGTAGATATAGTGCTACTTATTTCTCTTAGTACCCTTGGATGTATTCCATCTGGTCCCGGTGATTTGGATATATTCATCTTGTCTAGTTTTTTCTTTATTTTCTCTACATTTATTTTCATAGTTTCTAATGGTGGAACCTTAACTTTCTCTACTTTTGGCATCTCAGTGTCCGTTTCATTAGTAAATACTGATGTAAAGAATTCAGCTAGTACATCTGCTTTCTCCTTATCAGTTGTTGTTGATTCTTTTTGGCTAGCATCCTTAAATAAATCTGGAATACTTGATTTTGTCTTTGTTTTGGACCGTGCATATTTCCAGAATTTCTTCGGGTTTTCTTTTACTTGTTGCGCTATTTGTTTCTCGTATTCTTTTGTGATTTTTCTGGTAATAGCCCGGACTTGGTTTCTTATCTTACAATACTCAGAATATACTTGTCCATCCCTTGTATTTAAATATCTAGTCCATAATCTTTCTTTCCTTTTTATTTTTGATAATGCTTTGCGGTTAAGTGGTACTGGATGGTTGTCATCCTTTTTTCTTTTCCCATTCTGGTTTATTACTTTCTTCGGGATCGCCTCCTCCATTGCCTTCTCTAAAATTTCTCTAAATTTATTCCATTGTTCGTGAACATTACATTTTTCAAATTCCTTTTCCCAGTTTAAATCCAGCATTTCCTTCAATTTTTCATAGTCTCCCTTATCATATTTAAACCTAGTTTTCTTAGTAACGCTAGTCTCCTCGCTAATTTTACATATTAATTCAATAACTGAGTGATCACTTTTACCTAGTGGAGGGTTGATTGTTATATCACTTATAAATTCTTCTTCACTTGTAAATACTAAGTCTATTACACTTGGCTTATCTGATCCTCTACCCCGTGTTGGTGCAGTTATGTGTTGGTACAAATAACAGTCTCGTATTGTCTCTATAAATCTAAATTCCTTACTGTCTATTGTGCCATTCGTACTGCAAGTGTCCCATGTTATGTTTGGAAAATTTAAATCACCAAATAATATAACTTCTGAAAAACGTTTCTTTACAGATTCTGTGAATAATTCGCAAAGTTGAGTAAAGTTCTCTTCTGATCCATTTGGGCTCCTATATAGTGATCCGACTAAAATTTTCTCATTATTACCAACTTGAATTTCGCAAAGTAGATTCTCTTCGAAAGTTGAATTACTTATATTATAAGGTGAATACTTGAGCGAGTCCTTTATGTACATCAACATACCACGGCCCGGTGAACTTTTGCTTAAATTTGCAGATAAAATTTCATATCCATCTATGTTAAATTCAGATATTTGAATATCTCGTTTATAGTTCTTCGGTTTTACTTCTGAAATGGCTATAATTGATGGATTGCTGTCTTCAATTCTTAATTTGAGCTCCTGTAATTTATATTGCGTAAAAGTGTCTGAATTTGTTGTTTACTATACTTGGAAGTTCAGTAAACACTAACAGGATACTCTGACAGAGTCTGACTGGCACTGTAATCTGAGAATTTGCTCTAAAAGCTATAGTGCATTTAAAGATAAAAATGTATTTTAGGTTTTTTTTCTAAATGAAAGGGTAAATCTCAAACTGTAGGTGTGTGATAATGAGGAAAAGTTGTGAAAAATAATAATAAGACTTTTCATTATGAAAAAATAAACTGGGAAAAGGGATTGGAGTTGGTTATTGAATAGAATTAGTTGTCTATAAGTGAAAAGCATTTTGGCTAGTGCTTTGACAAAATAGCTTGGATTTTTTTCTTCCCAAGTTTTTGTAAGACTGAATCACTGAAAAGCTGAGATGTATAAATTGATTAGTAAATGTGATTATTAGGTATAATGGCAGCAGAGTACAATTACATCATGGATTATGAAACCCTTGGAATTAGAAAATAAGAAACTATTATACTATTGGTCAAATCCATAAATATACTATTAAACTCAACAAATATTTTTTGCAAAGAACATTTGCAGCTAGTCAATAGATGTAGATATCAGACCACTATTAGTATATTAAACTAATGATATATTGTGATTTCAGGTTACCATGACACTAATGCATATCCAGTGCCAACATTCTACAATCCATTACCATGGCAACCAATACCTATTCCAAGACAGAAACAAGAGAAAAAAGTCAGACCAAAAACAAAACGATATGTGTGGAAGCCTGAAAAATATTTGTAACTGAAATTTTGTTTAATATTGTAAACTAGTATTATTTATTTATTGTTCCAGCATTTTCAAAGTGTCTTTGAATTCTAAGAGAACATCCCCGGTTGGGAGTATACTATACTATACTCTTAATATTGTTTCCTCGACTTTTTCTGTGTAAGGCTGGAACTTGTATCTTCAATAAGACATAGTTGCTGAAGATATGAGGATCATGATCTAATTAGAGTGATTCTTTACAACATTATAATAGGTTACTGATTTGTTAGTGTACAATATAACATAATACAAGTGTGGGAAATATACTAGCTTTAATTTTAATTTTAAAAGAGACTTTGTAGTAATGTGATTCCATATTAGTTGTAAAACTACTTCGGAAAAATAGGATTCTAGTCCAATATGTTTCTTTCTTAAGATTAAGTGAAATTATTATATAGGATTTATTCATAAGATTATAAATCAAAGCAGTGAAAGCAAGACAGTGTAATAAGTAAAATGTAGATTTTCCAAGTTCAAAGGTTTACTGGTATTACAGAGTAGTGGCGTAGGATTTTTATAAAGACCTTTAGTTAATGATCAGTTTGAAATGATTACAAAGGACTAGAGGTATCTGATTGTCACTGTGTTACCAGTGAAGCTTTCAGTATTCAAAACTCATTATTTTTATATTTAATAGCATGTTCTATTATATAAATATAAGTTGTACACCTTTCAGAAGTTCAGGTCTCCAATACCTTATTTAACCTTTTAAACCTTTTGTAGACCAAATGCACCTCTCTGTATTTTGATTGGTCGATAACTGTTCTCATTTTTTTTTTGAAAAATATATAATACTATAAAAATAAGAAATCCAATAGTCTATTAATTATGAAAAACAATTATTTTATAGTCTAAATTTTTTAAAAACATAATAGGTTTTTTTTTAATTTTATTTTATTGTTAATGCATACCTGCCAAGTTTTCAAAATGCCCATGGGGGTTTTGCATGCAAGATGGCTGCCATACTCCTAAAAAACCTTCAAGGGGGCCTTTAAATTCAGTGTTATGTTGTTTTTTGGCTTCTTCATACTTTTATATGCCTCAATTCATTGTAAAATTAATTGTTTTGTTAAAATTGTGGACATAATTGCTCTTTAAAAATTTCAATTTGGGAGCCTCCATGGGGGAAATCCCCCGCAAATAGTGACAGTTGGCAGGTATGTTAATGTGAATATAATCATCATAAAGCTAACTTTCTCTTTGTTTTCAAATAGTCCTATAATACTATCAATCACATGGGAATAGATGGAAGTGATGATATTACTTAGCAGTACCTTTTTTGTTCAACAAATTATACAATATAGAAAAATTGTTCAAAAGATGAGATTGTGCTCTAAGGTTTTGCTTGTGTTTGAAAGCAGCATTAGCCATGTTAGCTGCCAAATGCATGTCCAATTATTTTATATATATCGTTCTTGTACATGTTTGAAAAACAAAAAAATATTCTCAACTTAGTAGCTTATAAAGGAATTAGAATGTAACTTTAAGTAATTTTAGACTTAGTTTCATAGGATCATCAGTTCTATAATTTTATCAGAAATGAATTTTCCTGTATTGAGGGCAAGCTTTCAAGCCATTTTGTTTAAAGAAAGTCAATGATGTTCTTAGCTTATCATCTGTTTGCAGGCTTTTGTCATATTTCTGGTAAATAGTTTTTATATGTTATTTACTTAGTATCATTCATGTTATATCTTTTCTATATGAACATAAACATGTAAAAGGTTGATTGATGTCAAAGTAGAGATGATTTACAAACATATAGTATGAATGAATGACTGATTAAAAGATAGTGATAGTTGTTGATAGTTATTAGACAATTTGTGTTATTATATTTTTTATTTTGCTAACTCTGTGATATTTAGACAATAAAATTGTACTTACAACCAGTTTGTCTATAGTTATCACTAAAAGTTTGTGCTGACATACTCTTTTCATGGTATTCACATGTTTTTTCCCTGCTTAACAAACCATAGATCGTGTATCATGGTCATACTAAATATTTTCGTTTTGCCTAATATTCAAGAGTTTTATTATCTTTGGTGTTGTGTCATGGTCATGCCCCATATTTTTGTTTTGTCTTAACAGGATTGTAGAGCTGACATAGTGTGTCTTGTGTGGCTATACTCCACCTTTTTAGTTTGGCCTTACATAACAGAGTGGAAAAGCTGACATAGTGTTCTTGTGTCATGGTCATAATCTACCTACTAGTTGGCTTATGTAACAGAGTTGAAGGCTTGAAAAATTGTGTGTCTTTTGTCATGGCCATACTCAACGTTTTAGTTTAGCATTATGTAACGGTGCTGAAGAGCTGACACAGTGTGTTTTATTTTATAATCTACCTTAGGTTTGTTCTTGTGTAATGGAGTTGAAGATCTAATAAAGTGTGTTTAGTTTGGCCTTATATAACGATGATGAAGACTAGACATAGTGTGTCTTGTGTCAAGGCCATACTCAATCGTTTAGTTTTGCCTTATGGAACTGCGTTGAAGATCTGACATATTGTGTCGTGTGTCATGGCCATACTCCACCTTTAAGTGGTTTTTGGTGGAAGAAGACGTCAAGTCTTCTGAAGACCTATGGGGCTGACCATTGAGCCTCCGTATGCCGCATTCGTTTCTGTGTATTACAATTTCGTAACAACTTAGATTCCTGACACCGATTTTTACACATGATTACGCATCTGAATCATTTAATTTGTAAATTAGGGAGCTACCATTTGATTTTTATGGGGGGGCTAGGATGAAAAATTTTGTCCTGGTTTTTTTTTTAGTTGTAATCTCTGTCCTGCCTTTTTATTTTTTACTCTATTCGGTCCTGTCTTTTTTTTTACTAGTTTATCCTGACTTTTTTTACACAAATTGTCATCCTGCCTTTTTTTTTTACCAAGTTGCTCATCCTGCCTATTTTTTTACTCAAAACTCCTGTCCTGCCTATTTTTTTCAAATTTCATCCTAGCCCCTCCATAAAAATCAAATGGTAGCTCCCTTAGGATTGAAAAACAATCACTGTCGTAAATATGACCCTTTTATTTATGTAAATTATTAGATTTCATCTCATCAATATGAACGTTATTTGTTTACTTGTAACCGGATGTTTTTACTGTAGATATTTGTATTACGCATGCGTGAATTTGGTATCGGGACAACTCGCCCTGCTTACAAGTTCGCCCTTGAAGTTACGAATTTGCAATCCTGCAGACAAGAAGATTTTGTTTTTTATAAATAAAAAGGATCTATTTCTTATTTTAAAATTGTTGTCTGTATTCATTGTTTTCCTTTGTCATGTGAATTAGATGCCCTTCTACTTCAAATGGTTTGAATCTATTTATAAAATTATTCAAGACTTAGTTGACAAGAGCAGTACGTTGCTGTTTGGAGAATTTGATTAAACTCTAAATGCTCATAGAAAAAAAATATAATTGAAACTGAATGTACCTCCTTCTGAATAATTTATTGCAATATAAGGGAGCTACCATTTGATTTTTATGGGGGGGGGGCTAGGATGAAAAATTTTGTCCTGCATTTTTTTTTAGCTGTAATCTCTGTCCTGCCTTTTTATTTTTCACTCTGTTCGGTCCTGCCTTTTTTTTTTAGTATATCCTGACTTTTTTTTACCTGAATTGTCGTCCTGACTTTTTTTTTTTGCAAGTGTCTCATCCTGCCTTTTTTTTTACTCAAAACTCCTGTCCTGCCTATTTTTTTCAAATTTCATCCTAGCCTCCCCCCATAAAAATCAAATGGTAGCTTCCTAAATATAAATTCCTTTTGACAAGAGAAATCTGACTTTTGTCAGAAATATTTTTTTCACATGTGCAAAGGTAATCACGTGTGGCAGCCATATTGGTTTGTTTACAACTATGTCAAGAAGCCTCTATAACCATGACCTAAACATAAATAGTCTCTGAAATCGTAAACTTTAAGCAATACTATTTTATCAATCATGAATATTTTCATAAATTTAAATTTGATTATTTAAAGACATAAAATTATAACAATTACGATTTTAGATTAAAGATTCGTCACAGACATGCTTTGATCTATTTATAGCCAAATTAGTTTACCTGTGTGAAAATGTAAATAATTTGTTTACTAAACAAGTAAAGACAACCTATGTATGGAAGATAATAATTTACATAAATACTTCAGGACATTTGATTGATTTTAATAAATATAGGATTTAAAAACTGCAAGTGGAAACAAATTTAATCATTAGTTACATAATCAGCTGATAATTTTTTTTTGCACACATCGTGGTGATGTTATTAATAAAAATCACTCCATCAATCCTCCAGCCCTTTCACATATTAAGCAATAGATTTACTTATTATTGTAGAATATTCAATGAGTATACATTCATCGTCTAATTGAATATATCGGGTAATCAGATATTTTTAGCTGACAATTTGGGTATCCCATTGGCCGGAGTCTACTGTACTACCATAAACATGATAAAGATTGTAAATAGTATTTTTTTTCACTAATTTATTGACAATTTATTGACATAATACTGGTTGTAACATATTTTATTTTTGTATTCAGGTTGGGACCCCCCCCCCCCTTTCCCCCCAATTATGAGTGGTGTCCCTAAAACAAGGGGTCATTTTACTGTTGAAAAAAAATAAAGAACATTTTTAAGATTTTTATTAAACTCAAAAGTGGGAAAATTCATTATATTTGGAACAACTTTTCTAAATGAGGGATCAAATTAATAAAGAAGATATAAGTTTAAAACAACAGAAAATTCTTTTGACATGTTTTGACCATTCAGTACTTAATAGATGCATAGTTCTTGGGGGAAAAGTTTCATCAAATAATATGAATATAAATGACTTTTTTGTGCTCATTTTTTACAGTGGGTTGTAATGATCTTCCAGTAAGGTTACCCCTCATTTGAAGTGTTGTTCCAAACCTGTTAAAGGTCCATCTTTGTGCATAATTCAAAATTGGAAATTTCAACAAGCTTCTAATATTCTTACTGTAGAAATTAAATAAACCCTGGTCTGCTAGCTACATGTATATATTTTCTACCGATTTAATAACTAGAATCATGCAAACAGACTTAAGAAAAAGGCATGTAAGTTCATCATACAAATATGACACTTTTTCTAGACAATCCAAATCGTGCAAAATACTTCGCTAAAAATTGTAACCTTTAAAACTGTTGTTGTGCAGTAAAAACCCATATGGGAACTTTCAAAAGTTGGCGGGTATGTAACATTGTAACAAGTCTTGCTATTTTTATGCTCCATTTATGGGCATTATGTTTTCTAGTCTGTCCGTCCGTCCTGCTTCTGGTTATAAAGTTTATGGTCCAGGTAGTTTTTGATGAAGTTGAAATCCAATCAACTTTAAACTTAGTACACATGTGTTCCTTATGATATGATCTTCTTAATTTTACTGCCAAATTAAAGATTTTACCTAATTTTCATAGTCCACTGAACATAGAAAATGATTTTACGGATGGGAAATCCATGTACTTATGACCTTTTCTTGTTTGAAGAAAAAAAAATACATCATAACTATAATGGAACAAAGCAGCCTGGGTTAGTGGGGCTGCTTTTATGGTAATTCAAGTTACCTTTTATTCACCTTCTTCCACCTCAGAGCTATCAGCTCTTTGATTTTTAAAGGAGTCGAAGACCTGACATAGTGTGTCCTGTACCTTGGTCATATTCAACCTTTTAGTGTGGCCTTACGTAAAAGAGTTGAAGAGCTGACATAGCGTGTTTTGTGTCATGGCAATATTCTTCCTTTTAGCTTCGCCTCATATAAGAGAGTATTTTAGAGTTTTAGTTTGGCCTGACGTTTACTCATTGTTGGAGGCTGTACGGTGACCTATAGCTGTTAATTTCTGTGTCATTTTGGTCTCTTGTGGAGAGTTGTCTCATTAGCAATCATACCACATCTTCTTTTTTATATTTACAGAGTTTGCATAATGTGTCTTGTGTCATGACCATACTATGCATGTTTGTATAAATAGATTTTAATATGATGCAACATAGGCACATTTCTTAAGTCAGTCATTAATGGGATTTGCTTAAAACCTAATGGCAACTAGAAAGTAACAAAGCCCAAACAAAATTGAACACATATATAACAAAAAAGACTAATAAGAAATGTCCTTATTTCAAGATTATTTAACGTTATAATTTGACAAATTTTATAATGCTGGCAACTATTAATTCCTCCCGCATAATGAAAGTCTATGACCACACGTTATCACTACACATTCTACTATTGTTAAGTTGATAAGAAAATTAAGAAAATAAGAACAATCGTTAGTCAACCTTTGAGATGACGAATTTCAGGTTTAGATTATAGTATGTTATAGTATCTTCTGTCTAAACATAGGTCATAAATCGACACATACATTCTGATTTCAGACGTTGTTGTTTGTTGCTGTTGATTAAATGCGTTGTTTGTTTATTGTTTGATACAGTTCTTGTATTGGTATGTTTCACGACTGTCCTAGGATCGGGGGGGTTGTGTACCCACTAACTCACACCACATCTTCCTATATCTATTAACTCATCCACATTTATATGTACCTGTCCCAAGTCAGGAGCCTGTAATTTAGTAGTTGCTGCTTGTTGCTGTGTTACATATTCGTTTTTAGTTCTTTTTTGTGTACTTAAATAAGGCTGGTTGTTTTCTCGTTTGAATTGTTTTACATTTGTCATTTCGAGGCATTTTATATGCGGTATGGGATTTGCTCATTGTTGAGAGTCGTACGGGTACCTTTAGTTGTTAATTTCTGTGTCGTTTGGTCTCTTGTGGGGAGTTGCGATGACAACCATACCTCATCGTTTTTTAATACATATTGAGTGATTGGAGCGGTGACAATGGACTCAAGTTAGATGTCAAAAAGAAATCGATGGAATCGGTTCTAGATTTTACCAATCGTTACAAATACCCGGTGTGTTATGGTTTGACTAATGTCTATTTGTTGTAAAAACTTATTCGATGAAAGTAACTTTACTAGATTTATTACTATTAGATTAACTAAAAAGACAATTAATTGATCTAGAACGAATAATGAATGAACATTGTGCAATAGTTGTGTTATACAAAATCATACATCTCTATATTTTTATTCATTGTACTAGGTGAACTAGAACACGTAGACAAGTTATTTTTAATTATGCAGACTTTGGGTGTAGGTCAAGTTCTTGCAAACACAATAATTGCATTCCTTACGCGTAGAATAATTTTAATGAAACAGCTGTGTAGTAAAAATATAATGCTTATTCATGAAAGGTCTTTTACATATTTAATTTCAAGATAAATGTATTTACTAAACAATAAGAATCTTCATTATTCATAATACAATTTAAAATTAGCAATCCAAAGTAAGCCAATATTGTCTCATTTTATTGTATTGTTTAATGTCTTTGTAACTTTGTCTCATCTCTTTGCACATGCTTCTAGTGCCCTCTCACAATAGCGAATGCAGGCTGTCTTGTTCTTGGCATAGTTCCGGCATGTTAATTGACAGTCAGCGAATCGTAACTGACAACAAGTTGTATTTGCTTGGGCTGGTGACGCCAACAAAGCCAATCCAAGAAAAAACAGTGTAAATATGTATTTGATCTGAAAAATAAAATAGACTGTGTTCATGTTTTAAAAGTTCAGAATAATCGTAGAGAATTTTGGTTACAATTTTTGTATCTTAAAGAATGTACACACTTTGTTGACTGAACTTCTTTTCTTATCATTGTTTTTATTGTCTCGCCTTGACGGAGAGACTATGTCATTCAAGGGGAACCATTAGTGGTAGGCCAATGTTAATTGGTATTCAGTCGTATAAGTAATAGCACATATCATTTCCATGGATATTATTTGGCCCAAATCCTTCTGTCATCATGTTCTATGAATTTTGAAACTTTTGCTTAGTTTACATGTATTAGTTTGTCATTATATAAGTTTAAAATGAACTGCTCAATGCTATTTGGTATGCAAATTTATTGGCAATATAGTTTGAATGGAGATTATATAGCCCCACCCCGTAATCATGGTTCATTGACTTTGAAACTTTTACATATTTTACAAGTTAATGTTTGTGTTTAGTTTGTTTAAAGGGAACAACTTATAACAAGTCAATGGTATTTCGTATGCAGTTGTATGAACATTAGCACATCTTATGTCCATGGAAATTGTTTTGCCATGTACCATGGTTCACAGACTTTGAATATTTGCATAACTTACATTTTCAAGTATTGCTATTTAAATTTCAACATTTGCATTATCAAAATAACAAATAGGCGAGACATATCTCTGTGATAACAGTTTATGTTGAAAGTCTATAAAACGAAGTTTTTTTCTATGAGTATCACATATAGTTAACATTATCCATAATCCATGAAAATAAGGTCATGGTTATATTAGATGAACATATAGACAGCCTTGTATAGCAGAATGTGTCGCATGGGATTTGCTCATTGTCTAAGTCCTAACGGTGACCTGTAGTTTTTAATTTCAGTGTCATTTGATCTCTTGTGAGTAGTTGTCTCATTAGCAATCATACAACATATTTTTTTTACATGTACACCTTACAATCATTACCTACACTAAATATAATGGCCCTATGACTTAACTTATCTGGGGAAAAGAAAAGAAAAAAAAAACCAGACAAGATATGCATTGTTCAATGAACCATGAAAAGGAGGTCAAAGTCAGACGAAATCTGACAGTCGGGCATGTACACGTTAGAATCATTTTATTCACCAAATATTGTTGATCTAAATGTATCTGCGATGAAGACTTGGTTTAGTATTAGATGCATGCATATCTATAATTGGTTGTTATTGGTTTTGAACTGGTTATCGTTAACGTTAACTGCGAGTACTCTCTGATCTGTACTTATGTCTTTTTATTGTTTGGATGTCCAAGTACTCGGTCATTTGTATTAATCTGATATCTGTAGTCTTTATTAACTGATTTTTATAGTTCGTTCTAATTTTGTACTGTAACACCACTGCCCCAGGTTAGGAGAGGGTTGGGATCCCGTCACATTCTGTATGTCATGATGTGCCTGTCCCAAGCAAGGAGCCTATTATTTAGTTGTTGTTTGTTACTGTGTTACATATTTGTTTTTCTGTTAATTTTTTGTACACTAATTTTAAATCATTTCGGGTCTTTTGTAGCTGTTTATGTGGTATATTGGCTTTGCTCATTATATGTATTGAAGACCATACGATGACATACAGTTGTTGATTTCATTTTGTCACTTGTGAGGTGTTGTCCATTGGCAATCATACTACATCTTCTAATTTTATATTTAATACAAAAACTTAACCTTGAATACTGATACTTGAATTAAAGACGAACCCTGTCTGGTGGATATGTATATCTTGCAAGAGTCCCATGCTAGTAAACTAAATATTGCTATCCAATTATTCATAATATGTGAGTATGTCACATGTCAGTGATCCACGAACACGAGGTCAAGATACACGGAGTTATGATAAAACGGAAAGATCGTACCATAAGTTATTTGTATACAAGGTATGAAGCATTCAAATCTTCTACCTTCTGAAATATAAAGCTTTAAAGTATATACAAATCGTTTACGTCACTGTTGCCGCAGTCCCTGACTTGTGTGCTATTTAGGCCAGACTCTAAACCGTAAGCGATCGAACCTTTTTTTTTAAATTCATGTTACATGACCCCTCCTCTTTTGCAAAATCAATAGAGAAATTAAATGCAATCAAGTAGGAGAACAAAACTATGCACAAAACTATTATCATAGGCAACCATAGATATAAGGAGATGTGGCAATGAGACAACTCTCCCAGACCACAACTCTCCGTCCAAGTCACAATTTATAAAAGTAAACCATTATAGGTCAAAGTACGGTCTTCAACATGGTTGTTTTAAATTTCTTTCCATGTAACTTATAGTAAAATAAGATACTGATATCTATCAAACTTGATTGGTGAAACTCATTGTCTGTTCCAGAAATAAAGAATAAGAATCGAGTATTAAAGTGCGGGATAAAATGCAAAAACTGAATTTGTTCAAAATCGGGTAGATTTGTGATGCAGAATTTAACAAACATTGCTGCAACTTGTAAAGTGCCTACAAACAAACTTTGAAGTCGTAGCAGAATTTACAATTGAAGAGTTTATTAAGAGGATTTTTGTTTTAATAACTGAAATATTTACACAGTACACATTACAATATATGTATACCATAACCATGCACCTCCTTATCTTTGAATGTTAAAATGTTTTCATAATTGGTAATGTTTTACTTACTTGCATTTTTAGTCGTAGTGCTTATGTCTTGTCCAAGATATACAGTTTTTAGTGGTAATGATCTCTATTTATATATATATACTTACGATAACAGGTGGTATGACTAGGAAAACAATGCTGTACATGTAGGCCTATTGAAGCCTCTGGTTATTACAATTAATTACTATATTACGTATCAAATTTTCAAATTTATATATGCCAGCTGCATTGCTTGATATAGCCCGTAACAATATTCTTTTAAATGGTAAATTATTGCTATGTGGGTAAATGGGGATGTTCCTTGATTATTGAAGACTGAAAAGTGAGCATTTTGATCAAGCAACTTGCATTCATATAAACATTTCGAACTCATTAACTAATTCAACCTTTTTTCATGTAAAATTCGTATGAAAACTACTATTTTTAGTTTTTTACAACATGAATAGGCACAATTCACCATATATTTGTGGTATACATTAAAGTACTCTTAATTAGTATTAATTAACATGAAATTGTCTGCATTTATTAGTGAATATTTTGAGATGAGACAAGTAATACTTTTATTATCTGAAGTTGACTCCACTTCAGATGATTTTTAGGTATAACGTCATTGGTAAGAAATTCTTGTAAAAAATCATTTACATGAGTGTTACACGTCTAATAAAACCCAAAGAACTGTATTTGTGTGTTATTTTTCTTCTTCCTTACACATGTTAGTTGTAATTGTTTGTATTGTGCCGTGGGTGTAATAATATAGTTCGTTGGTTAAAACATGCATTTACCATTAAACATGATTTTGCCTTGTATATACGACGTAGTTATACCTTGTATATATCATGTACGGCGTAAGTATAAGGTTAAAACTGATTCGAACTTCTTCATTATGTAAATCAAATCCCCTCAAGCATCCTTTACATAAATAAAGTGCATTACGGAATCAAGTGATAAAGTCATTGTCGTAAAAATTCTACGCAGAAGTTTTAATTATTAGCATCATATTAGAATACAGAAATGATTGCATTGTTGTTGGTTTTACGTTACAATCCATTAAAGCCTTTTACTAAATTGTCAACATTATATTGCATCAACTGAAAGTCCATCATTGTTTGTCAATAGTAATTTTGTTCTCGTCAGAGAAGTCTATATAGTAATTAACATTGTATCACACGCCTAAAAAGCCTTTGCAATCTTTAAAATAGTCGGAATCTAAACACTACAGATCAACCGAAACCAAGACACAGATAACTTGTTTCACATGATGAAGCCTTGTAGGTCATTAAAAGTAGAAATCTTTTGGAATATGACAGTTGTTTGCTCTTTCATTCTATTTGATCTGCGTTATTGATTCCACATACCAACAGATGGGATATGATTTACCAAAATTGAGTCGACATTGGAAAATATTACAAACTTAAGGTCAAGTACGGTATTGACTATTTTCATTTTTATGGTTTAGGAGTGATAACACGTAATTGTTTTAACACTTAACCACATAAGTATATAACACGCAGGTTTAAATCATACTTTTTAATTTATTGTAGATTTCCAATTAGTTAACATATAACTGTATTAAATGTTGTGTTGAAACTTCTTCGGGCAAAATTGTTTCAAAAGATTTTGACAAATCTGTCATGTTTAATTTGGGTTTATCCTCTCTGCTTACTAAACGTTTTATCAAGCATATCTGATAGTAATTTCAGAGACTATTATCATTTTCATAAATTCCATCATCCAACGTTTTGTAAAATCCCACTACCATTTTATCTGGGACTTTTATTAATTATAATAGTCACAGTATTTGAATATACACGTAGGATTACTTTTGCCAAATTTCAATATGGTGTTGCACAATAGTCCAAACGGGGACACCAACATCAACTTTAAAGAGCGAGTCTATGGTAAAAAAGACCAACTGTATAGAAAATGTACCAAGTCCATGTACATTTAAACATTTCTTTTATATGAAGATTGGGATTTGTTTGACCATAAAAAGCATTTTAACGTTGTTTTTGTGTCTCTTAATGATAAACAAAAACTGGTTTTTTGATTCACATAAAATTGAGAATGAAAATGAGAAATGTGTCAAAGAGACAACAACCCGACCATAGAGAAGACAACAGCCGAAGGCCACCAATGGGTCTTCAATGCAGCGAGAAACTCCCGCACCCGGAGGATTCCTTCAGCTGGCCCCTAAACAAATATGTTACTAGTTTATTGATAATGGACTTCATACTAAAGTCCCAACTTTACACAGGAAACTAAAATTAAAATCCATACGAGACTAACAAAGGCCACAGGCTCCTGACTTGGGACAGGCGCAAAAATGCGGCGGCGTTTAGCATGTTTTTTTTTTTTAGATCTCAACCCTCCCCAATATCTCTAGCCAATGTAGAAAAACAAACGCACAACAATTGATATGTTTCGTAGTAAAAAGCCTTATTTTGTTCATTCAAATTCATTTATTTAATTCTTAATCACAGGACACTTTCGGGCATAACAAAATTTAACATGTCATTCACACTTTCATGACATTCTATCTCACTCCGCTCGCTCTGATTATGTTAATTTAATATAGTACATTGGAACATACATAAAAAGTAAAATCACAAAAATACTCAACTCCGAAGAAATTCAAAACGGAAAGTCCCTTATAACATGTATAAAATGGCAAATCAAATGCTCAAACACACCAAACGGATAAGAACTGTCATATTCCTGACATGGTACAGGCATATCCTTATTTTCTTATAACCTAGTTGTATAGCTAGCGTAACCTGTCACTTGTATGATAGTCGCATCCATATCCATTATATTGACAACTATGTGTGAAAAAAATAAAAATACATAATAGGTAAAACTGTCAAAAATAGGGGTACAACAGTCAACATTGTGTTATAATCTTATTCACTATAAAAGCAAACAAATATTAACAAAAAAGCACAAAAAGGCATATAGACAAAGCACATTAACAAAAATGAAACTGAGACAAGAATACAAAAATTATCATAGAACACTAACACAATGATGGAATATGTAAACACAGAGCCACGTCATATATCAAAGAAGCACAAACAGGCATATATACAAAGCATATTAGCAAAAACGAAAGACAAAAATACAAAAAACTATTAGAATAATAACACAACGAGGGATAAATAAGTACAGAGTCACGTCTAATGGATATCACAAAAAAGGACTAACAGTAAAAGTAATATTCATTATTGGGCATTGGTACCTTCCGATGAACCTTTTTAGAGAAAGGACGAGACAAGTCATCATATAAGTATATGATTAGACGTAGACATGATTATTTTGTAACCCACATAATGCAGATATCAATTTATTATATAAGATATAGTAATATAGGAATTCTTAGCAATGAACTTATCATATTGTTCTATACTCTTACAAGTTTTGTATAAATTTCTCTCCAATTGATATCTACATTAAACACCTTTAGAATGTATTGTATGGTGTCGTTAGATGATACTTAAAAAAATATTTCTGTACTTAATATTTCATAATTATTTTTATTTTTATAACACACAAATTGTTATGATAAAACAACACACAAGAAAGAATAAAAATTGTCAACGTATTTTTCAAATTGACAAATATTATGTAAGTATTTGTATATTTTCACCTGACTGTAAAATATCTATCAAAGACAACCAAGGACGGTCCTTTCGCATGAGTTCTAAGAACTCCTCCTTGTCCTCCTTTACTTTCACTTGAATACGAACTCCCATGTTAGAAGACCGTGCTTCTTTATATGCCCACAGTCTCTTGTTACCATCCGTGACCCAGTACTTTCCAAATACTTTATACACAGTGATGACATCTACATTCTCTCCATTTACACTGTATCTTAAACTGAATTTCAAATTTTCAAAATAAGAGTTAATTGTTATTGTCTCTTTGGTGTATCGGACATTTAATGGATCAAGGCGTTCAACGTTTCTGGAAGTTGATAATGAAAGGTTTGATATCGCTGCATGAAAATCATTGAAGTTGGAATAGTCTCTTTGTGGACTTCTTTGATCGTAACTTGTAAGGGTTCTAAGCATACTTAGAGTTGAAGTTGTAGAAGGATTTCTTGTTACATTTTGGTTGCTTGTTTCTGAGTATGTCGCTAATGATGCGTCTGGATCTATGCTTGACACTTGATGGTGCCATCGACCAGTTGCAGATTTTCCACGGTAAAATTTTACTGTCCTGCCACCATTTATAGAGTTTAACTTCTTTGGGTTAATATAATGGGTCTCTCTCACATATATTGTCGTGCATTTCCGAAGCTTTTCAAGATGGCGGAACACCCATAATCGTCTGTTATCAGCTGTTACCCATTTCCCGCCCCTCCACATGACGCTAATTGTAGGTATATCGCTGATACTGCATCGTCCTTCCATTAACTCGTCTAATGTTTCTCCTATATTCTTTCCACAATGACGACTTTTTTGGTCAAATCGACTATTTATTTCTGCTTGGCTAAAGTATATCTCTGATGGTCTTAAATCCATTTTCTAAAAAAAAGAGGGTTATAATTAACAGCATTTGAAACATTCTATGAGCAGTTTAAGCTTTCAAAGTTTTCACTTTAGAGTAAACAAAGGAACAAATAAACAAAGTTCAATATCGAAGGACCTCTAAATTGCACACTCATACAATGTCGACATAAAACGTTATTTTACCGCTTCTTCAAATTTTCAAATAGGCTAATTAGTTCTATTTTCTATAATCTAACCGTTGATATTGGATATTGAACATCTAGTTGTTGAATATTGCCTATGCACAGGAAACTTCTAGCTGTTGAATATTGGACATAAAGAACTTAGCTGTAAAATATCTGATTATAAGAACTAGCTGTAGAATATCTGATTTGAAGAAACTAGCTGTAGAGCATAGAAGAAGTTCTATGATATAAATATCGGATGCGTACAGAAATATTCTAGCTGTAGAATTTTTTGAAGATTAGAAGAAGCTAGGCGCAGAACATCGATTAAGTACAAGAATAACCTATCTGTAGAATATCTGATAAGAAGCTAGGTGTAGAACATTGGCTATGTACAAGAAGAAGCTAGTTGTAGAACATTGGCTATGCACAGGAAGAATCTAGCTGTAGATCATCTGATAAGAAGCTTGGTGTAGAACATTGGCTATGTACAAGAAGAAGCTAGTTGTAGATAATTGACTATGCACAGGCAGAATCTAGTTGTAGAACATTGGCTATGTACAGGAAGAATCTAGCTGTAGAACATTGGCTATGTACAAGAAGAATCTAGCTGTAGAACATTGGCTATGTACAGGAAGAACCTAGCTGTAGAACATCTGATAAGAAGCTTGGTGTAGAACATTGGCTATGCACAGGAAGAACCTAGTTGTAGAACATTGGCTATGTACAGGAATAACCTAGCTGTAGAACATCTGATAAGAAGCTTGGTGTAGAACATTGGCTAGTAATGTACAAGAAGAAGATAGTAGAATCTAGCTGTAGAACATTAGCTATGTACAGGAAGAACCTAGCTGTAGAACATTGGCTATGTCCAAGAAGAATCCAGCTGTAGAACATTGGCTATGTACAGGAATAACATAGCTGTAGAACATCTGATAAGAAGCTTGGTGTAGAACATTGGCTAGTAATGTACAAGAAGAAGATAGAAGAATCTAGTTGTAGAACATTGGCTATGTACAAGAAGAATCTAGCTGTAGAACATTGGTTTTGTACAGGAAAATCTAGCTATAGAACTTCGGGTGTGTACGAAAGAAGCTAGTTATAGAACATTGACTATGTACAGGAAGAATCTAATTGTAGAACATTTGTTATGTGCAGGAAGAATCAAGCTGTAGAATATCGACTATGTACATGAAGAATCTAGCTGTAGAACATTGGCTATGTACAGGAAGAATCTAGCTGTAGAACATTGGCTATATACAGGAAGAATCTAGCTGGAGAACATTGGCTATGTACAGAAAGAATCTACCTGTAGAACATTGGCTATATACAGAAAGAACCTAGCTGTAAAAGATTGGCTATGTATACGGAAAATCTATCTGTAGAACATTGGCTATGTACAGGAAGAACCTAGCTGTAGAAAATTGGCTATGTACAGGAAGAACCTAGCTGTAGAACATTGGCTATGTCCAAGAAGAATCTAGCTGTAGAACATTGGCTATGTACAAGAAGAACCTAGCTGTAGAACATCTTATAAGAAGCTTGGTGTAGACCATTGGCTAGTAATGTACAAGAAGAAGCTAATTGTAGAACATTGGCTATGTACAAGAAGAATCTAGCTGTAGAACATTGGCTATGTACAAGAAGAATCTAGCTGTAGAATATTGGCTATGTATAGGAAGAATCTAATTGTAGAACATTGGCTATGTACAGGAAGAATCTAGCTGTAGAAGATTGGCTATATACAGAAAGAACCTGCTGTAGAATATTGGCTATGTACAGGAAGAATCTAGTTGTAGAAGATTGGCTATGTATACGGAAAATCTATCTGTAGAACATTGACTATGTACAGGAAAAACCTAGCTGTGGAACATTGGCTATGTACAGAAAGAACCTAGCTGTAGATATATTGGCTATGTACAGGAAGAATCTAGTTGTAGAAGATTGACTGTGTACAGGAAGAATCTAGCTGTAGAACATTGACTATGTACAAGAAGAATCAAGCTGTAGAACATTGGCTATGTACAGGAAGAACCTAGCTGTAGAACATCTGATAAGAAGCTTGGTGTAGAACATTGGCTATGTACAAGAAGAATCTAGTTGTAGAACATTGGCTTTGTACAGGAAAATCTCGCTATAGAACTTCGGGTGTGTACGAAAGAAGCTTGTTATAGAACCTTGACTATGTACAGGAAGAATCTAGCTGTAGAACATTGGCTATGTATAGGAAGAATCTAATTGTAGAACATTTGCTATGTGCAGGAAGAATCAAGCTGTAGAATATCGACTATGTACATGAAGAATCTAGCTGTAGAACATTGGCTATGTGCAGGAAGAATCTAGCTGTTGAACATTGGCTATATACAGGAAGAATCTAGCTGTAGAACATTGGCTATGTACAGGAAGAATCTAGCTGTAGAACATTGGCTATATACAGAAAGAACCTAGCTGTAGAAGATTGGCTATGTATACGGAAAATCTATCTGTAGAACATTGGCTATGTACAGGAAGAACCTAGCTGTAGAACATTGGCTATGTACAGGAAAGACCTAGCTGTAGAACATTGGCTATGTACAAGACGAATCTAGCTGTTGAACATTGGCTATGTACAAGAAGAATCTAGCTGTTGAACATTGGCTATGTACATGAAGAACCTAGCTGTAGAACATTGGCTATGTACAGGAAGAATCTAGCTGTAGAACATTGGCCATGTACAGGAAGAACCTAGCTGTGGAACATTGGCTATGTACAGGAAGAATCTAGCTGTAGAACATTGGCTATGTACAGGAAGAATCTAGTTGTAGCAGATTGACTGTGTACATGAAGAATCTAGGTGTAGAACATTGACTATGTACAGGCGGAATCTAGCTGTAGAACATTGGGTGTGCACAGGAGGAATAAACTTAAAAATTATCTGATTAACAGAGTCGAGGAGAACATCGACTCTGTACAGGAAGAATCTAGCTGTAGAATATCTGATAAGAAGAAACTAGGTTTAGAACATCTTATAAGAAGCTTGGTGTAGACCATTGGCTAGTAATGTACAAGAAGAAGCTAATTGTAGAACATTGGCTATGTACAAGAAGAATCTAGCTGTAGAACATTGGCTATGTACAAGAAGAATCTAGCTGTAGAATATTGGCTATGTATAGGAAGAATCTAATTGTAGAACATTGGCTATGTACAGGAAGAATCTAGCTGTAGAAGATTGGCTATATACAGAAAGAACCTGCTGTAGAATATTGGCTATGTACAGGAAGAATCTAGTTGTAGAAGATTGGCTATGTATACGGAAAATCTATCTGTAGAACATTGACTATGTACAGGAAAAACCTAGCTGTGGAACATTGGCTATGTACGGAAAGAACCTAGCTGTAGATATATTGGCTATGTACAGGAAGAATCTAGTTGTAGAAGATTGACTGTGTACAGGAAGAATCTAGCTGTAGAACATTGACTATGTACAAGAAGAATCAAGCTGTAGAACATTGGCTATGTACAGGAAGAACCTAGCTGTAGAACATCTGATAAGAAGCTTGGTGTAGAACATTGGCTATGTACAAGAAGAATCTAGTTGTAGAACATTGGCTTTGTACAGGAAAATCTCGCTATAGAACTTCGGGTGTGTACGAAAGAAGCTTGTTATAGAACATTGACTATGTACAGGAAGAATCTAGCTGTAGAACATTGGCTATGTATAGGAAGAATCTAATTGTAGAACATTTGCTTTGTGCAGGAAGAATCAAGCTGTAGAATATCGACTATGTACATGAAGAATCTAGCTGTGGAACATTGGCTATGTGCAGGAAGAATCTAGCTGTAGAACATTGGCTATATACAGGAAGAATCTAGCTGTAGAACATTGGCTATGTACAGGAAGAATCTAGCTGTAGAACATTGGCTATATACAGAAAAAACCTAGCTGTAGAAGATTGGCTATGTATACGGAAAATCTATCTGTAGAACATTGGCTATGTACAGGAAGAACCTAGCTGTAGAACATTGGCTATGTACAGGAAAAACCTAGCTGTAGAACATTGGCTATGTACAAGACGAATCTAGCTGTTGAACATTGGCTATGTACAAGAAGAATCTAGCTGTTGAACATTGGCTATGTACATGAAGAACCTAGCTGTAGAACATTGGCTATGTACAGGAGGAATATAGCTGTAGAACATTGGCCATGTACAGGAAGAACCTAGCTGTGGAACATTGGCTATGTACAGGAAGAATCTAGCTGTAGAACATTGGCTATGTACAGGAAGAATCTAGTTGTAGCAGATTGACTGTGTACATGAAGAATCTAGGTGTAGAACATTGACTATGTACAGGCGGAATCTAGCTGTAGAACATTGGGTGTGCACAGGAGGAATAAACTTAAAAATTATCTGATTAACAGAATCGAGGAGAACATTGACTCTGTACAGGAAGAATCTAGCTGTAGAATATCTGATAAGAAGAAACTAGGTTTAGAACATCTACTCTGTACAAAAAGAATCTAGCTGTAGAATATCTGATAAGAAGAAGCTAGGTTGCACCTCTGGGTGCGGGAATTTCTCGCTACATTGAAGACCTGTTTGTGACCTTCTGCTGTTGTTTTTTCAAATGGTCGGGTTGTTGTCTCTTTGGCACATTCCCCATTTCCATTCTCAATTTTATTAGAACATCGGCTATGAACAAGAATAATCTAACTGTAGAATATCGTTAAGAAGAAGCTAGGTGTACAACATTGGCTATGAACAGGAAGAATCTAACTGTCAAACATTGGTTGTTTACAGGAAAAATAAAGCTAAAGAATATCTGATTAGAAGAAGCTAGGTGTTATGTACATGCATTCTGGTATTGGGTTTGCTCATTGTTGAAGGACGTACAGGGACATATAGTTATTATGTTTTACATCATTTGGTCTCTACTGGGGAGTTGTTACGTTGGCAATTCTATGAAAGAAACTTATATTTGAGATAGTGATATACAAAAGACAGTTTAATATTGTATATTGATTATTTCTGAACTATCTCTTATGTACATCGGAGAAGAACGATTGTTAATCAATCTCAGCCAGGTCGTTTTATACAATAAATTAATGAAATCAACATATCATTATAATTGTAGGACGAAATATATACATACCCTTTATAATCTAAAATGGCGTTATCTTGTTTTATTTTCGATTTTAGAAAATTTTTATATAAAAATTATCGGAAAACACCTTGTCTATTTTTAAATTGTATACGATCAATGGAAAAACAAAATATTGTAATACAGATACGTACAAACTTCCTTGGGTATGGTATTTAGTTCTAAATTTCAAAAGTCAGATAATTATAAAAATTATAGAGCAAAATCAGACAATAACAAATGTTTTCCCTTTACACGATAACTGTGAGCCAGTACTTTGAAAAAAATAATTTTTGGTGATGACTTCTAATATTGTTTTGTTTTTTATTATCATTGAAATTTCAGCCTTATTAGTTGGATAGTGATATATTTGAACACGTATTAGTTATGGATATTACTGAAAACTATTTGATTTTAAATAATGCGTTTTCTAAAGTAACAATTTCCTAGTAGACCCATCAGGAGATAGCATGCACTCCTTCTGCCTTGGAAGATCAAAATCTTTCTTTTTTTTTAAAAAATCACAGGACTTACAGTAAAGTCAAAATAGTCTCAGTTAAGTCACAATACTCACGATAAAGTCACTGTACTCGAAGGAAGTCGACGTACTTTTAGTAACATACAGTATATTGTGGAAGTGAAGGAACATACATGAAAACAATATGTTATAAACCATGAAAGCCAACATCACATATTTAGATCTGAGCGTCACTGATGAGTCTTATGTAGACGAAACTCGCGTCTGGCATATTGAATAATACTCCTGGTAACTATTTACACCGCTGGGTCGATGCCACTGCTGGTGGACGTTTTGTCCCCGAGGGTATCACCAGCCCAGTAGTCAGCACTTCGGTGTTGACATGAATATCAATTATATGGTCATTTTAATTAATTTCCTGTTGTCAAAACTTTAATTTTTCTAAAAACTAAGGATTTTCTTATCACCGAAATAGACTACCTTAATCGTATTTGGCACAACTTTTTGGAATTTTGGGTCATCAATGGTCTTCAACTTTGTACTTCATTGGCTTTAAAACTATTTTGATCTGAACGTCACTATGTAGCCGAAACGCGCGTCTGGCGTATTAAATTATAATCCTGGTACCTTGATAATTATATAGGACTTAGAACGACATTTAGATGCTCTGACGAGACACAAAGTTTCATGTTTGGTGATATCTATATTAGATAAAAAGCAACAGTAGTTTACCTTCTATCATTTATGGGTAGACTTTACATAGATAAATTCAGCCGTATTTGACGTGAAACTGTACTTATGTGTCCCGTCATACTTTGAACCACACCATTATTTTATTTATTATTTTTACTGTAAGTCTGTTTTTTGTTATATCTACTTTACGTGAGTCTGCATTTATGTATGCCGTCATACGACAAAATTATTTTTATGTCTACCTGTGCGAATTTCAAACGCGCAATTTTACACCAGTAATGAAAACCTTCTTTCATTTATGGGTAGACTTTACATAGATAAATTCAGCCGTATAAGAAAAGCAAAATGAGAATGTTAAATTTGATGTATGCCTTTTTGTGCTACTTTGTTACATTTGTTGTTTATGTAGTGATATTAAGATGATAACACAATATTGACTGTTGTACCCCTATTTTTGACATTTTTACTCTTTGAGTATGTTTGTTTTGTTCATGCATCGTTGACAATGTAATGGAATTTGATGCGACTGTCATACAAGTGAGAGGTTTAGCTAGCTATAAAACCAGGTTCAATCCACCATTTTCTACATTAGAAAATGCCTGTACCAAGTCAGGAATATGACAGTTGTTATCCATTCGTTTGATGTGTTTGGACTTTTGATTTTGCCTTTTGATTTTTGATTTTCCTTTTTGAATTTTCCTCGGAGTTCAGTATTTTTGTGTTTTTACTTTTTACCAAATATTGTTAACCAATTCTTAGTATATAACCAAGTAAATCCAATTAAGGAAATCGTACAAACATTATAAGACGCGATATCGGGTATGTCGACAAGATGACTGTACCCTGCTATACATTCATCACCCGACATGTTTATCCAGAACCAAACAAATATGTCTCGATTAAAAAAAAAATTGACAAGACGATATTCCTGGTAACAGAAGATCTTCCCCACTAAAACATGTCGTTCATGCTTTTAGATATAAACACCTCATGTCTGTCATATATTCGATATGGTGACCGCAAGAAAATGTGTATTGTTCCTCCTCATAGCTCTTGTAGAGTAATTATTGTGTTAGGAACAACCCCTTCTAATGAACCAATATAACGTAAACATGCTTTAACGTTTCAATCAATATATGTGAGAGGGACTTATCGAACCTATTAAAAAAATGATTCATTAATTGGTCGATTGGTGTTTAATGCCACTTTAAGAAGTTAGCAATATCCTTTAACTCTACTTTCCGCTATATAGATGACGTTCTTTCACTAAACAATTCAAAATTTGGTGACTATGTGGATCGCATCTATCCCATCGAATTGGAGATAAAGGATACTACAGATACAGTTAAGTCGGCTTCATATCTTGACTTACATCTAGAAATTGACAATGAGGGTCGGTTGAAGACAAAACTTTACGACAAAAGAGATGATTTCAGCTTTCCAATTGTGAACTTTCCATTTCTAAGTAGCAACATTCCAGCAGCACCTGCATACGGGGTATATATCTCCCAATTGATACGATATTCCCGTGCTTGCATTTCCTATCATGATTTTCTTGATAGAGGGTTACTGCTCACAAGGAAGCTATTAAACCAAGAGTTCCAAATGGTGAAGTTGAAATCATCCCTTCGTAAATTTTACGGACGCCATCACGAGTTGGTTGACCGTTATGGAATAACCGTTTCACAAATGATATCGGATATGTTCCTTACGTCGTAACTACAATCCCCTTTCCTTTCATGAATTTGACCTACCGAATTAAGACTATTTACCGGATTTGTAATCACATAAGCAACACGACGGGTGCCGCATGTGGAGCAGGATCTGCTTACCCTTCCGGAGCACCTGAGATCACCCCTAGTTTTTGGTGGGGTTCGTGTTGTTTATTCTTTAGTTTTCTATGTTGTGTCATGTGTACTATTGTTTTTCTGTTTGTCTTTTTCATTTTTAGCCATGGCGTTGTCAGTTTGTTTTGGATTTGCGAGTTTGACTGTCCCTTTGGTGTCTTTCGTCCCTCTTTTAAGGAAAACTGCCAATCTATTCAATAAGGATGGGAGTCGAGCGCACCTGTTACCTGTTGGATTCGAATTCACAACCTCAGTGTTGAAAGGCTAGTGATACAGTAGTTTGAATTATTTGACCATTTGACCAACGATACACTTCAGAAAAAACATCGTGATCCTAGTTTCAATTCGTTCATTGCTGTTAATTTAGAGAAAAATAACAAGGATAATTATTTGTGAAAACTTAATTGTCAAGTTAAATTCAATTACGCACTGAAATTTGAGAGTAGCGCTAAATTATCACTACCAAGGACTAGATTACCTGTTGTACATGGCAAAACCTTTCGGAATTTTCGCATGGTGGTGGATGCATGTAGAGCAAGAAGTTAACTCTGTCGACACAACCGTTCTTGAATCTTTTGGAATTTTATATGGTTTATTTGAACTTGATTTTGTATCTTTTTAATAGAGTTAAGAGATTTGCACATCGATAAACTACTGCCAATTTGTTTGAGGTCATCTATCTTTGTCATTATGAAAGAAACAGACCTCTCAGATATGTACCTAGTGTCTTTGTGTTGTTGGGATGTACAAGTACCTGTCCACGTCCACTTGTATATTTATCTATCTGATGAGTTAGGCCTTTTTCATCTGATTTTTATAGTTTGTTCTTATGTTGTACTTTTATACCACTGTCCCAGGTTAGGGAGAGGATTGGAATCCCGCTAATATGTTTAACCCCGCAACATCTCAATGTATGTGCCTGTCCCAAGTCAGGAACCTGTAATTCAGTGGTTGTCGTTTGTTTATGTGTTACATATTCGTTTTAGTTCATTTTTTTATTAGGCCATTTGTTTTCTCGTTTGAATTGTTTTACATTGTCAATTCGGGGCCTTTTATAGCTTTTTATGCGGTATGGGCTTTGCTCATTGTTGAAGGTCGAACGGTGACCTATATTTGTTATTTTTTGTGTCATTTTGGTATCCTGTTGAAAGTTGTCTCATTTGCAATTATACCACATCTTCTTTTTTTATACTTATATCCTACTGCTTGTGAATACTTTTATTTTGGCATTGTACAAGTCATGTCTTCTTTCCCTAGGATTTAAGTCTTTGATGCCTGTTTTTTTCTTATTAATTGTTTATGGCTTTTTACAAGCTTTCAGTAACTGCGGATAATCTCAAATCGTACTTTGGTATTGATTTGACCTATTGACACAATTTGTATTGCATTTTTGTTGTTCATTGTCCGCTTGTTTTACATTAGACATTTTGTGGCCTTTTACAGCTAGCTGTTCGGTGGGAGCCAAGGCCCCGTGTTGAAAACTGTAATGTGACCTTTCATTGCTTCCTTTTACATATTATGACTTGAATTGTTGGTTTAGTAGCACTGCAAATAATATTCAAAGGGAAGTAAGCACAAACCCATTTCTTTTCCCAACTCAAAGTAAGAGTGATAGTGCTATAGCGACTTTAACAAGAGAAAAATAATGTGAGAGTGATGAAATAATAAAGATGAGACAAGAATTAGAGAAATATGAAGAGAAACCTTGCCAAATGAAAGAGCATTTGGTTGAACCGAAAACATCAGTTGGTACAGTTTCTATGAAGAGATCATTTGAAGAAGATAGCCGCCTAGATATACAGGACCTAGATTTAAGCCTAGAGATGTTGTTTGAGGAGTCTAAGGAGATACAACAGAACACACCAAAGGAGGTAATGGGTAGTGCAGAAACAATTAGCAGGATATAATAGAATATTATCATTGATCGGGTGACAGCAGCTAGCATTGCAGTTCCAATGGTCATTAATAAGATTGTTTTAAATTAAAGATTGGCAACAATCTTTACAATTAGTATCTATTGGAATACTGACTGATTGTTGATGTTTGGCGAAATATTATACCATTAAACCCCAAAACGATTTCGATTAAAAAGTCTAGGACTTTGAAGATACCATCTGCGATGTATTTAGTGTTGGAACTTCCGAATCATTGTGGTTTCCTTCAAAGCACGACTTTTGCATTACATATCATGTATGGATCAGGATCTGATTACCATTCTAGAACACCTGAGATCATCTCGGTTTATGTTGCCCAGCTTTTTTTGAATTTGATTGTTCTTTTATTATCGTTCTTCTCTATTCGTAAACAATGAACTTGTAACTACGAATCCCCTTTTCAAAGATAAATGTTTTGAGTGATTTCAGGACCCCACCCAAAAGTTAGTACAATATTCTGTCACTCAATCGTATTATAGTTCTAATACTTTGTTAAACCCAGAGCCTTATGTAATCTTTAGGTACTATCATCCATCAACACCTGTTACTTTGTTAATATCAGGAGTAATTATTTTCACATAAAAAACAGCTTCATCTTCAACGCTATTTTCTTCATATCCTTGAGTAAAATGAAAGTCTAAGCGTTTTTGAACCAGTTTGTCTACTTTAAAGAATTGAACATTTTCAATTGTTATTAATTTAATTCTGAACACAATTTAGTACATTTCCATTTTATTTTTTATCTGTCAAACCACTTTCAGCGTCAAATTATCTCTTGACCTTTTTATTCATTGTTACACATCTGCACGTACCGACTGAATTATTTCCTGTTATTTTTAGTTTACTGTTACACGTCTGCATGTCTATATTATTACGTAACTTTTAAGTCTGGCATGCTATAAGTTGGTCAAAAACTACACAAGAAACAAATTATAGGTTTGTGAATTATTTGAAATGATAGGCAGTAGTTTTTAAATTTTTTTCCTTTTGATTTAATTTTTCTCATTTGGTCTGACAAAACTAACGTGCACATATTTATGACTTTTGTAAAATTAACTCAGATCATTATAATTGACAAGTATGAAAATATGCTTGCAAATTATCTGATCCAAGATTTGTCGATGATAAGTTTGCTTTGCATGAAAATATTCAGATC